>NC_051177.1:102946756-103219256 GCF_013339695.2 Rhipicephalus sanguineus | reverse complement strand
GCGGGCTTCCACTTAGATTGATCGATTGCTGCTCTTTCCAAGCGCTGTACAATACAAAGCAGGGGAAGGTAAAAGACGGCACACATGAAAGGGTGAAAAACACTGCAGGTACGATCACCGAAGGCATTGGCTTACACATGCATCTTTGCTGCGTATTTTGTTGGGTTGATGTTAGTTTCATTTAAAGTACTATTTGCGCTTTAAGGCACGTAAAACAGGAAGAGCACCGGGATGTTCATTTATTCCATGTTCAACGGTGTTGAATTTGTGTATTAAGTATGCTTCACGGCTGTTCACGTTCTCTCTGAGAGCGGAAAGTTCCTTGGAGCAGTGTTACTTTAATGGAATCGAAACTGTGACCTTCTGACTTAATATGTTTGGAAAGGGGAAGGTTCGGTAGTGTGTTCACATGCGAGCGGTGGTTGTTGAATCTGATTCGAAAAGGTGTATCAGTTTGTCCAACGTATTGTTTAGCGCAGATTCCACATTCCAACAGGTAGACAACGTTTGGGGAGTCACAATTAAGGTCACCATGTATGGTGTGTGTAAAATTACCATGCGTACTTTCAGCTATCGTCGTTGTTTGCATGTGCTTGCACACCTGACATCTACTTTTCCCGCAGGGATGGCAGCCAACTTGTCCTGTTCTTTTTGTTTTAGAGTGTACTACATAGTCCCTCACATTTTTCGGGCGTCTGTATACCACCCGCGGCGGGACAGTGAAGAGCTTTTTGAGGCGGTCGCTTTGTTCAATGATATTGAATTCCATCACGCCACAGGGAGACAGTGGACTCCGGACGCCCAGAGAGACAAACACTTAGATATATACATTGAAGCGGTACAAAGGGATATTATAGAAGCTTATAAGGCTAGTAAACCCGGTACCTCTAACTTGTCTAGAAAGGAGCAGGAATCACTTTTAGCGCTAGGCAATCGTGAGGATATTGTTATAAAACCAGCTGATAAGGGCGGTGGAATAGTCGTTCTCAACAAGGAGGACTACATCAAAGAAGGCGTACGGCAATTGCAGGACAGGAAATTCTATAAACCCCTTGATTATGACCCAACAAAACAGCACAAAGAATTCATTACTGCGACCCTCCAGGACCTCGTAAAACAGGGTGCAATAGACATCAAGCTCTGCCAATCACTAATTCCCGCTCGCGCCACACCTGGACCTTTCTACATGCTACCAAAAATACACAAAAAAGGCATCCCTGGAAGACCTATAATATCAGGAACGGGGACACTTACTGAACCAATATCTAGCTACATTGATTTCTTGATTAGGAACTTTCCGCCTCGGCATCCATCGTACCTGCTTGACACAAACCACTTCTTGAGAGAAATTGAAAATCTTACAATAATGGAAGGTGCTTTTCTCGTCACACTAGACGTCACGTCACTATACACAAACATACCACATGATGATGGCATTCAGGCTCTTGTGAAATCCTACAGGGAAAATGCACCGGCCTCTTCTCCACGCCCCATTGTCCTTGAAATTCTAGCCAAGATCGTCCTCGAATTAAACAGCTTCGAATTTGACAACCAATATTTTCTTCAAATAAATGGAACGGCGATGGGAACAAGAATGGCGCCGAACTATGCCAATATATTTATGCACGAGATCGAATCCAGTTTTCTGTCAACATATCCCACGAGCCCCGCCTTTTATAAGCGGTACCTCGATGACATCTTTCTTATTTGGACGGGCACTGAAGAACACCTAATTAAATTTATTGATGCATTTAACAACGTTCATAAAAACATTTCTTTCACGCATACTTATTCTAGAACTGAAATTAACTTTCTTGATGTTAACGTAAGGGTGGAAGGGGGTAAACTGGTAACTAGTGTTTACAGGAAGCCTACAGACGCGCAACAATACCTCCACTTCAAGAGCTGTCATCCGCGGCATTGCAAAACCAGCATCCCATACTCCCAGGCACACCGATTTAGGAGAATATGCTCTGAGACAAAGGACTTCAAAGAGAACACGGACCGTCTACGTAACGTCCTTATAAAGCAGCATTATCCACCTCCAATCATCGACGACGCAATACAAAAAGCAGCGAATCTGAACCGCCACCAAATCCTACACAATCAGAACAAAGAAATTAAAGGGGAACGAAGCAACCTAATTCTTACATTCACTAGTAACGCGCCGAATGTTAACGAAATTCTCAAAAAGCATTTCAATATCATTGAACAAAGCGACCGCCTCAAAAAGCTCTTCACTGTCCCGCCGCGGGTGGTATACAGACGCCCGAAAAATGTGAGGGACTATGTAGTACACTCTAAAACAAAAAGAACAGGACAAGTTGGCTGCCATCCCTGCGGGAAAAGTAGATGTCAGGTGTGCAAGCACATGCAAACAACGACGATAGCTGAAAGTACGGATGGTAATTTTACACACACCATACATGGTGACCTTAATTGTGACTCCCCAAACGTTGTCTACCTGTTGGAATGTGGAATCTGCGCTAAACAATACGTTGGACAAACTGATACACCTTTTCGAATCAGATTCAACAACCACCGCTCGCATGTGAACACACTACCGAACCTTCCCCTTTCCAAACATATTAAGTCAGGTCACAGTTTCGATTCCATTAAAGTAACACTGCTCCAAGGAACTTTCCGCTCTCAGAGAGAACGTGAACAGCCGTGAAGCATACTTAATACACAAATTCAACACCGTTGAACATGGAATAAATGAACATCCCGGTGCTCTTCCTGTTTTACGTGCCTTAAAGCGCAAATAGTACTTTAAATGAAACTAACATCAACCCAACAAAATACGCAGCAAAGATGCATGTGTAAGCCAATGCCTTCGGTGATCGTACCTGCAGTGTTTTTCACCCTTTCATGTGTGCCGTCTTTTACCTTCCCCTGCTTTGTATTGTACAGCGCTTGGAAAGAGCAGCAATCGATCAATCTAAGTGGAAGCCCGCCCTCCCTCTTCCTTCTTGCCCCTACCTCTTTCTTTTTTTTTTCCCTTCTGTAGATCCTTGACCGGAAGTCGCTAATGTCACTCAACGTGTTCGTTCTCGCTTTGGAAGCGGGCGTCGTTTATCAGACAAATGAGCAGGCTCGGCAACAAGTCAGATGGTATACAAGACTCCTTTGGATTGAAGGTAAACATTAGACAGAAGTCTGTCTGGTTGGGTAAGTAAACTGAGATAACTGATATTTATTCTCCAACCAAAGTTACGAAGACACGTAAAAACCCGACGTTTCGGAACCAGCTCGGTTCCTTCCTCAGGGGGGACTGCGGCGGCTTGGCAGCGGCCTCTTTAAGGCACTCTCGCGGCGGTTAACGACCCCACGCATTACCGAGGAGCGTAGCCCATGCGCATACACCGGGGGGGGAGTTCCGAGTGAACGGTTGATATTTTGAGTGGTCCTCTGTATATGCCACGACTCCAGTAGTAACCTCCTCCTCCACTTTGTTCCACTTTGTGCCATCCTCGAAAGTGAAACAAAGTGGAGGAGGAGGTTACTACTGGAGTCGTGGCATATACAGAGGACCACTCAAAATATCAACCGTTCACTCGGAAATCTCCCCCCGGTGTATGCGCATGGGCTACGCTCCTCGGTAATGCGTGGGGTCGTTAACCGCCGCGAGCCAAGCCGCCGCAGTCCCCCCTGAGGAAGGAACCGAGCTGGTTCCGAAACGTCGGGTTTTTACGTGTCTTCGTAACTTTGGTTGGAGAATAAATATCAGTTATCTCAAGACTCCTTTGGCATGGCCCAAAAGTACAATACGCGGCGTCAACAGTGCTCACCGACACCCACTTAACCCCCCCCCCCCTTTCTTTTTTCTTTTTCTCCGGTCAGCCTGTTTGAATCGCACACCGGCTGTTTTTAACTCGAGCCGGCTCTTCGTCCAGCCCTACGGGACAGAATAGAGCGACGAATTTTAACGATGAGTAATAGCCGACGCATAAGTATAAGCACTGTCGCGAAGCACTCCGCTGTCGGCGGTGGCGTGTTACTCCTCGCTCCTGATGTGCCCTAAGCAAACTTTTTCTCCCTCCCGCTCCTTCTCTCTCTCTGTCACCTCCTTCCCCTCTCATTTGATGTCCATATAAACACGGAAATATGCACGAATATTTCGTCTTGAGAAAGGTCAGGCTCTGACCGAAACGTCGACGTAATAAATGAAGTTTTCTTGAAGTGCCACCTCTCATACTTATATATATATATATATATATATATATATATATATATATATATATATATATATATATATAAAACGATATGATTACGATATGATTACGAGGCACGCCGTAGTGGGGACCGGATTAATCTCGACCACCTCGAGTTCTCTAACGTGCACCTAAAGATAAGTACACGGGTGGGCTTGCAATTCGCCCCCATCAAAATGCGGCCGCCGTGGCCGCGGGAATCGCACCCGCGTCCTAGGACTTAACAGCGAAACAGCTTAATCGCTGAGCTACCACCGCGGGCAAAGCAACATTTCAATGCATGTAACACCGGATTTTCCGTCCGATCGCCCGCTACAAAGCGCAAGATATCGTTAATAATCATCGTCAACTTTCTAATATCCTCTAGCGGATCCGGGCAGGGCCCGGTCATGAACACGCACGCCCTGGATAAGTTTAGTAATGAACGCCCGGGCCCGGGCCGGGCCCGGGCTTGGAACCAAGGGCTGGGCTCGGGCTGAGTTGGGTCATGTACGCCCGGGCCCGGGCTGGGCTCGGGCTTCATAAAGCGGGCCCGGGCCGGACCCGGGCAGAAAAATCAGGCCCGTGCAGTGCTCTAGGGACAGCTTTAGTTAAGACATGTGACGCAAGCAAGCGTGAAAAAAAATCGCCACGAAAAGTGGCAACGGGCTATAGCTAAACGGAAGCAAGATGAGGTGGTGGAAATTATTTATACCAAGGAGCGATACGAGAAACAGCGCGACACACGGGACAGTGAAAGAGACGGACCCGTGTGTCCGTCTCTTCAACTGTCCCGTGTGTCGCGCTGTTTCTCGTATCGTTGAACATGTACCAACCGGCCCAAATACGCACCTTAGTGAAGGAGCGAGAGCTTCGAAGTGTGCAAACCGAAAAAGCATCGTGTCTCAGCGTTTACGCCCCATTCAGCTTATTGCTTCCCTGTCACGATGGTGCCTTGTGGCCAATGACGGCGCACGCGTTCTATTCATGAACACACGAATGAATGCATCCGTGGTGGGTAGAAAGTAAGAGACTACCAGAAAGGATGCACTCTATCAATTCCCATTCATGTCCGATAGATAAGAAGTTATTAATGATTCATTGCCTGCCGATGAAGTAAAAGAAGGATTGCGCCCATTTTTTTCGCAAGATTACGAGGCTGCATGTAGAGGCTTTCTTTTTTTCTTCCACCTTCCAAAGCTTCTCACGCGTCCGTTCAAGAACCCTGTAGGAGATCGGAAGCAAGGAAACAAGCACAGTGGTTGCTCCCGCTGACGCACGCGTTCGTTACCCCTGTACTTTTGATCCATTCGTTGGTTCCAGATCGCGTTTCAATGCACCCTTTCAGTATTTCGTGCTACGAGCGGGTGGTTGTCAATTTCGCTTTGATAACCCTTTCAGTAGCCATCAGTCATCTAATCCTCAATGCGCTGGTCCTCGTCAGACTATGGAAGCTAAGTAGCCGTTCTGTATGGTTAGCCCTTGTCAACGTAACCTCAACCGAGAGCGCACGATACACGGCGATACCGTTCAGGTTTCAACCACGTCGAGGCACACAGCTACTGTTTTCACGTCAGAAAATCACATTCGTCTGCCTCTTATAATAGTAAGCATACGCTCACTGAAACTCTGTACAATTTGTTCGCATTCCTTGTTTAGTGCTTCAAGCCAAAGCATAATGATATAAAGAAGTGAGCATTTCCTTTCTGGGGTTAAATTTTCCTCTCTCTCTCTCTCTTTCTTTTCTTTTTAGCCTTCTTGGCTGCAGGAGCCAAAGAATTATCAGGCTACAGCGAGGACGAAAGGCTGTAGGGTGAGATGGATAAAATTAAGCAAAATGCAATAACAGGAATAAACTGATGCGGTAAGATTACAAACACCACGTCCACATACCGATCATCACCTTAACGTACAGAGCGTAAAAGTTGTCGCGAGCTGAAGCTAGGAACCTTTTGTGTTACGGTAGACGGGAGGCTCAAAAGCCAACGATGACATTACACGTTACAAAAGTGTGGTCAGTTATAATGCATGATTTATCTGCTACGAAACAGCCTAAAGGTGTGTAGAGGCAGTAGCCGTAATAACGCATGCCCAAACGCACATGCACGACTGACTTCAAGAGAGCAAGCGCGCTGGAAAGTTACATGTGCGCCAAGTTGTCTTTGAGACTGCTCCGTATGCATCGAATGAATGGAGTCCAATCAGAAGTGCAAATATTCATCAATTACTACTATTGTAGGCTCTGTCTGCGTCACGTGCATGCCGGTGTTTGCATAAATAAAGCAAGACTAGTGAAAACGCGCCGTAGGTCGGAGAGCATCGAACACACTCTGCACGCGTTCATATACTTTTTTAGAGTACAGGCATAAAAAAATGCAGAATTAAAAGCCACAGCCCAGTGTTTTATAGTTATTTGTGATCAGTGCCTTCTCTTTTCTTGAAGAAAAGTTGCCTGCACGACCGCCTGCACTGGCCTGCACGACATTGAACCATCACTCAACCGTTCGGTGCCTGGATTTTTTTTATGCGAGGTAGCCTTTTTCTTAAATACCCTGTGTTCATTTGGCTACAACATATCCGCTATTTTTAGGGACCACGAAATGAGATACTGGGAACTCATTTTTAAGCACACGGCCATAAGCAATAACTCTTTCAAGAAGTATTATTGAGGCGAAGACCTTATATCTGCCATGCAAGCGCGGCCTTGAACGTAGAGCCGACGTCAGCGATGCGAACAAAATAAAACAAAACAAAATATCTCGCGAGCTGCACGTTCATTTCGCCGTTGCGTTGTTCGCATTACTAAAGAGAATAGGAGCTTTCGAATAGCGTACGATAAGTTAGCGTTAACGTTTACGGCCCGCTGTTTCCGTCACTTATGGGAGCCCGCAAGCGGTTAGCGTACGACGCATGCGCAGTTGCGCGAGAAGCCAACGCAAAGCTTTGCGTACTGCTATTCGAAAACTCCCTAATTTTTAAAAAGCGGCGTTCCTCTCAAAAGCGTCACGCGCGTTTGTGTGTGCGTGTGTGTGTATGTATGTGTGTTTGCGTGTTTGTGTGTTTGTGTGTGTATGTGCGCGCGTGCGATGCGTGTATGTTTGCGTATGTGCTTGTGTGTGCGTGTGTACGTGGTGTGTGTGGGGGGGGGGGGGGGGGCGTGCGTGCGTGCGTGCGTGTTTGTATTGTGATCGTTATTTCGTTTGTATTCGGTTTCGTGCAGTGTGACCAATATTGCTCAACTAGGCCACCAGTGTCCAAGTCGACCATTACTTTTGAGAGCAAGTGGAACAATGGACCTAAACTCAATTGCTTAGCAAATCACTAGGGCACGTAAGCTTGGACCCATTGCAGCATGGAAGCAAAGTCAGCAAATGCAGATAAAATAAGGTGAGAGAGAACTTCCGACGAATAAGAGCAGCCCTGCATCAGTGCCGGGCTGCTCTTATTGTCGCCTTAACAGCGCGTCATTAGGAACTTCGTCAGTGGCTACAGGCAATTGACGACACACTTCGAAGATACACATCTGCTTGTCTTTAGGCAGCCGTCAGACTCCTATACAATTAATCTATAGTTTGTTCTCTTAGGCAATGAATGTACGAGCCATTAGGACAGAAAGGACCAAGATCAGGGGAGTTGCTGTCGTTCTCCCGGCTTAACTGCTGTGTCTGACTTAACGAGCAAGAACAAGCAAACCGAGATGCATTTTCGGATGTACATTGTGAAAGCACAGCGGACGACTGCTAACTAAATACTATGTTCATTATTGGACCTAACTCGTCGTTAATTAGATATACTCCAATAAGCGAGAAGACACGACATGCAACGAGACAGTAAGGTAGAAGAAGCATGCCACATTGTGCGAATATAGCTAACTACCAGTCATCAATAATGAGAGAAAAGCAATTATTGAACACGTGTTTCCTTCCTGTGGCCTCCCTTAGCCAAATTATACGTAAAATTGCAGTACATGAAGAGGTCGAAATGCAGCCGTTATTAAAAGAAAGTCTATTGCTTTTAATTGTGACAGCAAACATAAAGATTGTTTTTATATTGAACTTTGCAGCATAAATCGTACGGTGCGTGTATATCTTGTAAACTGAGGAAAAACGTGCGCGGTCGTAACTTAACGCTTAGCTCACAACACGTACGAATGCACTTTACGGTGCACTGAGTGCTGCCCTCATCGCTAAAGGCATGAGTCCGTCGCGGTACGGGAAGAAGTTTTGAGGTGGGAAGCAGTTTTATGGCGAGAAGCAGTTTTGACGAAGACGCAGAGCACCGAGAAACGTAGACTCTGCTGAGACTAGCACTTCGAGGGATCGAAAAGCTGTTAAGTGTAGATATACGAGTAAAAGCAGCAAAAACTTGCATGCCAAGGTGACCAATGTAATAAAGATCGAAATGAATAATCGCAAGAAGTTTGGACGCAGTTGGAGGAGCAACGACAGGCGCAAAAAGAAACTCGGTAGCGTGTTCCCTTCAACTCGGCTTCTGCCAGACCGCACAAGATGCACAAGACGACTTCAGCAAGAGGGCGGCAGAAGCTATGACAAACTAACGTCTCCGCTGTCTTCATTTTTTTTATTATTACAACAGCTGTAGAACAAGAGGTACAACAGTTCTCAAGCAGAGGTACAACTGTTCTCGTCCGTAGTGCTGCCCCGCCTGCACAATTAACTATAACTTGCGACTAGAAGTTTCCGGTAAGGGAACCTACGCCTATCCCAGCGAGTAACTATAGCCCCAACCTTCATGTTTTATGTAGGAGACTAAACGCAAGGGGGGATCCCTGCTTGAGAGGAGACACAGAGCAACTCGCCGAACGAACGCTCAACTGTGTAAGAGCAACACGAAGTGGAGAGCCCGAGATTCCAAGTGGCAACACGGATGTTTCCATTCTGAGCGATAAACCGCGCGCAGACATCTGCGTCACACCATGGGCTTGCTCCTACGAGTTGTGATACGCTTGAGAAATTCTCTCTTTCAACCTATACGTTAGCTCTGGCTGTGACATCTCTTAATATGTCACAACCGTGTTTCTTTTCTGGGCGCAATTCTCAGAGACGGCGTATCTAGGCTTTTACGGACGCATACGCTTCCGTCTGTGCTGTTTCGCAAGAGCCATGGTTAGAACGAGGAAAAAAACATCGGCGTACAGCGCGAGAGCAGGCGACTGCCTGTTGAAAACTAATTAAGGTTATTTGGTTATGTCAGAGAAATTAAAGAAAGTTTCAAGCAAGGAAACTTTACCATCCAACAAATTGATAGGAAGGTAACGAGTTCCATATTTTCGAGAAATAATGAATTCTATTACATATTAAGAAGCTGTGAGGCAATAGCTGATACAACATATTACGCATGTTGGAAGTGCGCGCGCGCACGATCTCTCTTGGACGAGTGAAGAACGCTTTTTAAGACATATTCGTTCGTGGAAGTTGCGCCTAACGCTGGCTAAGTGGGACACACGAAGTGGGAAGGTCGGCGTAGGAAGCGCGAAGGCGAATAAATCGTCCTCGCGCTGCCAGTCGCTCTCCTCCTGGTTAGCTCAGTCGGAATAGAGCGACCACCGAGGAAAGGCTTTGGTCCCGTGTTCGAGCTCCGGACTAGTACGAATTTTTCGTCCAATAAGTCGTTTTTCTCTCGGAGGAACCCGTATAGATTTCCTTGTATAGCTTCGTGCTACTCCTAATAGATGAATGACAATTCCACCCTGTCCTAGCCTTTCCTTCACCTTGCCGTACTCCGCAGAACGTATCGGGCCTTACTTGTACCACGTTGAAAAAACAAAGCGAATAAGTCGTCATCAGATATGAGGAGGAGGAGGAAAGGCAGGGCGGCCAACCAGGCGCATGTCTGGTTTGCTACCCTACACGAGTCGAAGGCATTAAGGGATTACGAGAAAGCAGAGGGAAGGAAGTGCTACCAGGGTTGGACATGTGCGTTTCTCCATTGTACGTCTACAAGCGATCGCTTAGCCCGGTCAATTTTAAAAATAGTGTCAATGCCTGCGCCACTTTACTGGCCTGCGGCTCTTAGGGCCACGGTCCCAGCGTCTTTTCTAGTGAAAACGGTCTGTCGTGTATAGTCAGATATGAGGAAACTAAGTAAGCGTTAAGCTAGCACAGGCGTAGCCTCTCAAAATTCCTGGAGCATAAGTACAACGCTTTCAGCATCGCTAATGATTCCACCGCTCGAGGCGTTAATTAAAAACTTGGACGATCGAAAAACCGCGACGTGAAAAAAAAGGAAAAAAAAGAACGAGCGCAAGTTAGATGCGGCGCCACATTTTCGATGCCGGTAGCGCACAGTATACCCTGCGCAGACTGCATGCAGTCACTATGAGTAGATACACATTCGTGCTTTCACTAATTGCTACGACTGGTTCGCATGTGGCTGTACACTTCTTCCAAGCCATCCGAAACAGCGCGTTCGAATAAATGGCGCTGATGTACCATGGCAATAGGGAAAATAAAAACAGAAGACAATGTCATGAGGCTAGTTCTACTATATTTTTGTAGCCTCCGGGGTATGGACGTGCAAACGAGTTCCGGGTTATGTATCTGAACGCCACTTCGTTGAAGTACTTTCCGCTTTTACGTTTGTGCGCAGCTTTAGATACCGCTCATATTTCTGAACAAAACAGCTTGCGTGGTATTATACTCCTTATGTAATGATGCACTGTGTATGTCGAAAGCTTTGTACCCTGCTGCCGGCGATGGTGCGCATTTTAACGTTGCTCGCGTGCTAATGAGCCGTCTCATAGTGTACTGAAGGCTTCATTGTCGCTATGACGTAAAATCATTCAATGTTTTTCTATCCTAAGCTCGCCATTTGCCCTCAGCGATTGGCCAAAATAATTTCGGGCTCCACCCCCTTCGCCTGTCTGACATACGACGTCACGATAGCAGCGAAAGCCCTCAGTTTTAAAACGACACAATATCATACAATCTTACATCTGTTGACGCGACTCCCTGCCCTACGTGACGCCTGCATTTACGGTATTTTTTCCCGAAGCAGTTTCAAGCACTGGCGTGGCTGTGTGGTAGAGCACTTGACTACCACGCAGAATGCCTGGGTTTAAATTCAGCTTGAGGCCAACCATGGTGGGTTTTCACACACGGATAATGCCGCCAACGCTAGAATTTCTGCGACGGAGGCTCTTTAACGATATCGCTCTCATAACGTAAGTAATCTTTCTTTCGTTCACCATGCGCAGAAGGAAGTCCACGCCAGGTGTTTAATGTATACAAAAATATGGCATACATTCTTGAAAATCAGTTAGACCGCCGAAACGCAAACATGGCCGTTATGCAAAAAAACTTCAAAGGAAATTGTCTCAGTGCATACCAGGCAAATCAATTAATGTTACTCGGAGGCCGTTCATGTGATTATTTCGTAAACGAAAGCAACCCTTCATAAGGTAGGCGTTTGCAAAATAATCGACTGACCGGCCTACGGGAGCATCAAACGCATTGACGCCAGCTCTCTGCCGATCTAAGCGTGATCACAGTGAGAGGACTGTCTGTTAGCTACCCCACACAAGGGGGAAAAAAAACCTCCATGCCTTTCCCTCTTTTCTCTCTCTCTCTCTCTCTGTCTGTCAGCGATGTTCAAATAACAGCACGGGCGAACCCGCTGCTGCTTCGCGTTTCGAGCGTTCTGTGATGATCTATAGAACGAAGCCTGAGAGTTGTTGCGGAAACCGTCAATCTGGCCGCGTCACTATATTCAGAGTGTGCGTTTCCGAACACCAACAATCTTGGTGCGTTACTATATTCGGGGTGTCCTTCCTGCTCCGATTCAGACGGCAGCTAACAAACATTCGGGCTACGTTTACCGCCCGAAACACCGCTACCGCATACATTCAGACACGAGGTGTTTGTTTTCGGTGCTCGTACAAGAAGTGACATTTCAATGCGAACTTCCACCTGCAACCTCACGCTTTCAATGCTTAACGATGCTGCAGTCGTATTTCCCTGTCAGCGTACTTACTGGTGAACATCGACGATGGCGGCGCTTACGCGAGTGCCAAGAAAAAATAAACGATCACAGTTTTGGCGTCCGTCTTGACTGCCTGAACTACCATCGGTTAAATAAGGAGAACGCCTCTACTATGGGTGTTCATACAAAGTGAAAACTATGCAATACACAAAATAGGCACATGAAACACACGGAATACTCCTTGCGTGCACTTGTATTTTGCGCTGTTTTGTACTTTGAGTTGTCGGTGACTTTCGCCTACTACCGTGCAGTTTTTTCCACTTTGTGTTAAACTCGTGCAATTCCGCGTCAACTCCGTCCATACAGCGTACAACAACGTACCTAGCATGCTATCTCATAAACGTCAGTTGAAATATTCTCATCCTGGCATATAATCCATCTCCGTACATGGCACGTAGGCACCTTATTGACAAACATCTTGCGGTTTTGTTAATCTTGAAATGCTTCCACTCAGTATATACCTGATCCCGGACAGTAGTAATTTTTTTTCTCCTTATCTTCATTCCTTCAGCACAAGGCCACCTGACTGTAATGGTTAGAATAAGTCATCAGACCTATGGCAGTTATTTTCCGTATTGTACTGTCTGCACTTATATAAGCGACGGATTTGCGCATAATTGTCGATCCGGCATAATGAATGAGACTATAGCCTGTCTATTTTTGTCTGAACGTCTCTAAACAAGGCATATGCGCGCACAATGACCACGATGAGGTAATAGGCTTCACTAACTTAGGCTCTATGAACTGCATAGATGTCAGCAATTATGCAGTAAATCGTAGAAAAGGCCCGTTCGAGGTAGTATATGCCATGGTTACTAACTTTTCCCTGCATTTTTTAAAAGGTATAGTACGTACAAGAGTCCTAATACGCTTATAACCATTAAAGTCACAAATATCCGTTTTCTACGAAGCATCCCATGTTACTGGGCAAAGCTAAACGAGAGCGGTTTGAAACTCTACCGCGTAGAGCTTGCGTAAGGCTTCGGTTCTACCATAGCGTAAACGTGCATTATACCCTTCTACATAACACCTGGTGTCGCTTGCAATTGCGATTTACCTAAACAAGGAGGCCTGTGCCGTCGCCTAAAAAGCCACCTCGACGAAATTCGAGGGCCACGTGCGTTAATGCTGAAAGGATGGCCGTCCACAGAGAGCGTTTCCACGGCAACGGTTGCAATTAGGTTTTCTTGGCAAGAGAAGACGAGCTGTTAGCATAGGAAGTATTTGCACTTCCCCTTCACAAACGTGTGGCAGAAAACGCGAGTCTCGCGGACCTGCGCTCGACAGACGAGGTGTTGAGGTAATGGGCCGAATTGTACAGCGCCCATCGCGTATATTTAGCGCACTGCGGTGTGATCGTGGTGCTCTTTATGCCAAGTGTTTGTCCGGCTGTTTGATGAGGAAAGCTGCGTTGCGGATGACATTCTAACGGGGTCCACTTTCTGTATAGCACATCACGGAATTATCTAGTCAAACGTTGCATAGTGGACATATCTTCTTACTTCTTTTGCACGTTTAGTTATGGTTTGCAAAACAAAGTCTTTTTTTTTCTTCTTTTTTAAACGCCTATGGAGCTGAAGATGAGCCATAATACAAACTCTTCTATTCTGATGAAAACAGCCTTGTGCAAAATATAACAGCTGTGACACCTACGTTTCTTCTACTATGATTATCGTAGCTAGTGTAGATAGTTACTATTTAAAATTTCCTAGCAACCTTTAAAATTTAGTTTCGCGCATAGCGCGAGTCAGGAACGAGTTAGCGACAAGTAAAGCCGTCCCCTTCGGCACAAAGAGCGTTTCGCGAACAGTTGAGCTTGCGACTTAGACTTGCAAACAATTCGCACTATAATTTCACACATTCGTTACAGAACAGGGCAGGTCTGATTGTGCATATTCTTTTTGTATTTAATGAACACTGCTGTTGTTCTCAGCATCCAAGTGTTGTATAATCTTTTTAGCTCCTCCACACTCCGTACGTTTGCAACATGAAGCCAAATAATAATAATAATAATAATAATAATAATAATAATAATAATAATAATAATAATAATAATAATAATAATAATAATAATAATAATGACGTATAAACAGCGTCTTTTGAGACTCTTTAAAGTACGAAAGGACACTAGGATAAGCGATACACTATTATAGTAAGGATGGTAAAAGGCTATAGACTGATTTGACTTTTTTGCTTTCACCTATAACTACTAGTGCAATGACACGAAAGTCTATATCAGCTGTGAATAAAATTTAGTGTACGAAAGCCGGAATATTCTGGCGATTCAACTACTACTGCAATGACACGAAAGTCTATATCAGCTGTGAATAAAATTTAGTGTACGAAAGCCGGAATATTGTGGCGATTCATTTTTGTGCTTCACGAATAGTCTGAGCTGCAGCTGAACAATGTTGTCACAAGCATAGGCATTCTCTTACGCATTTGGGCGGGATTTATACATAAATGCGTGTCTCCGTTAAAATAATGCACGTGATAAAAGATAGCGCACTTGTCGTGCTCAATGCGGACTCAAACACAATTTATGATTTCCTTCGTTCATTCGCGTACCTCCTCTAAAACAACCACATCGTAGGTCTTTCTTTTTTTTATGTTCCTCGTGGAACAACGCCGTTCTGGCTGGCGATAAACGTTTTTGAAACAAACTTTCTTTTCGGCGACAACCCAGCACGGACACTTCTGTGAAAGCTTCTATGCCCCTAGGAACAGTTTAATTTCAGGTATGCACACAGTAACCTTGAACACATATAGCAGTTCTGTACGAAAAAAAAAAAACAGGATGGACGGAAACTTTGAAGTTTGCGCCCGTCCTGTGTAATTGCCCTTCTCCGTCCGTGTTTTTTTTTTTCTTTTCGCGCAGCCCTGCTATATGCGTTCAAGAATGCACCAACACGCCCAAACAAGAACACAGTAACCGACTGATGAACGAGAAGAAGAGGGCACAAATAAGAGTTGACCCACCTTCGCACTTTTATGCTCTGTTCTGTTCTAACGAGCTTGCTGTGGAGAAGTTGAGGTTTATAACACCTCGGCTACTTTATTTCTATAAGTTCTTTACACTGTTTTATGCAGTATTTTAGAAAATGTGCAAACGAGTATTATGACGGAAGAAATATTAGAGAAGGAAAGGCAGGGAGGTTAACCAGCTTAGGTCAACCGGTTTGCTACCCTTCACATGGGAATAAAGTGAGGAAGATAGAAAGGTCGCGAAGAAAAAGAGAGAGAAAGACAGCACACATAGCACAGCACACGCAGTCAGTCAGTTGTTAGTGATGTCGTGTACCACGCAAGCGTGACGGCCAAACAATTATTAAACTACTTGATAACGTAATCAGCATTTTTTCCACAGCTATCCAACCTACAAAAAGACGTTTTTTTGTTCGGGTAACTTCAACGTACAGCGTAATCTATCTTTCTATTTATTACAGGACTGCTAAGTAACCTATCGCTAGGCATTCTGCGGCAGTAGACGTCACTTGCTTACGAAGCAATAGCGTACTCGAAATCGGGATCCCTCACGTGTGCACGCACTCGCTTGCTTCACACCGTTGACCTCGTCCAGACAGCCTAGCCGTGCACGGTTCGCAGTAGGCGTTGATTAAACGCGGTGTGGGGTCATCGCAACCTACTGCAGCGTCGTCCATGCTCACGTCGCCATTCTTCGGAACGTGGGAGGCTGCGTCTGCCCAGCTCTCCCAGAAACTGGCTTCTTGCCGGAAGAGAAAACGTTGGGCGTAGAACGCAAAACTTGCTGACAGTGGTGCTCTCACCGAACATCAGCGCCTTTTCTTTCTTTTATAGCTCTTTCATCAATCCGAGACATCTCCTCGATCCGTCTGAGCCAACCGCGACAACTCGAGAAAAAAGAAAGTAATACGAGCAGAAAAAATGAACCACGCGTTCAGTCAGTTTTCTCATGGAGCATATCGACGCTCCATAACTATCCCAAGAAGGCAGACGTGGTATCAGTCGGCAATGTGTAGATCAGTTCGTTCTTCAAGATAAATATCTCGAATGGCATGCTAGTTGTACCGTCATGCAAACCTCCTTTGCTCATTAGACAACATATCTATCTATCTATCTATCTATCTATCTATCTATCTATCTATCTATCTATCTATCTATCTATCTATCTATCTATCTATCTATCTATCTATCTATCTATCTATCTATCTATCTATCTATCTATCTATCTATCTATCTATCTATCTATCTATCTATCTATCTATCTATCGTTCCTTCGCACTCTCACACACAAGTGCATTCAAGACTAAGTGTCCGACGTCACACTTAGAAAATAGCGTTGAGTTTGACTATTCCATCTCAGTGAGGTTGAAGTCCCTGGAAACCGCTCAATCTTCAGGTAAGACCTCGTGAATCTCGGGCTTTCGTCAAATCTGAAAGAGCTCGAGCGTTGTCAGGCCGTTAGCTTTTCCATTTTTGAAGAGTGTAGCTGTACGGTCGCCTTGAGACGTAGGTACGGTGTCTTAGCAGACTCGCGTGTGGTATGCTGTAACGCTGCCGCAGCAATTGCAAACGCTCCAGATGTTTTTCTAAAAGGCTGTAAATGAAAAAAAAAATTTATAGACAGTAATGCCACGCCCATTGACCTGTTAACCCTGAAGCCGGCTATACTACTGTTGTGTTATAATTCAAAGATAGATCATAATAATTCATAGATAGAACATAAAATCATAGATCAATTCAGTTTATATTCTTACAAGCTGCTGTGCATTTATAGAAAAGAACAAAGAAAACCATTACAGTACATATCAAAGTTAACGTCTTTACTCCCCTTCAAATCTCCGTATCCATTCCGACAGATGACAGCTTGTGTGTTGCGTACTGTACGAACAAATTACGGCTACCAGATGATTAGTTATCAGTTACCACTGCTGCTAATTGAGCTGCGCAACGCGAACATTTCCTTCAAGAACACTTCTAATACACATCTACGCAATTATATAATTGGTCTCCGCGTTACGTCAACAGCTTCCTAACATCCCACATAATGTCTGTTCATACAAAGACATCTCACAAATCGCAATCTACTGGCACCATTTCATGCTTCATCTTAAGCTATCATCACCTGCTGTTATCCTATTTTTTTTATATTCTGCTAAATGCTTGCCAACGTGATTTGTATGTCTTTGTACGTTTTCTTTATCCATAGGTATGTGTAATGCATATGCCGCAAAATGAAATGCGTGGAAATGCCTTTCACTCATTGTTCTCGTTCTGAATAGGTCTGCTTTTATTTCTGTCTCTCTCTCTCTCTCTTTATCTCTCCTTTTTTGTTTTGCTCTCTCGTGAATAAAAATGCGAAATATATTATTTTCCCTCCTGCTTCCTTATTATTATTATTATTATTATTATTATTATTATTATTATTATTATTATTATTATTATTATTATTATTATTATTATTATTATTATTATTATTATTATTATTATTATTCAGTATAGTTAATCAATACTCATCAAAATAGCAATGACATCACCTCCGTGGTCCCGTTTACGCAGCATTGGTGATAATTGTGTTCCTTGAATCGGTCTCGGAACGCGGTGTCCAAATACATTACTGCTTAGGCTTGCCAGCAAATGCGCTTTTCCTGGAACGTCCTTTCTCGGGGAGGAAACCGACAGGCGAGGGTAAACGCCCTCTTACGGTGGTTGTGCTCAAAAACAGGGCATGTGCCAACGTCCTCCTTCCAAGAACGACGGAAAATTCAGCTAATTGGTACCGATTCACAATAAAAGGAGTTGGTGTGCAAACACGGACACTAGAGATGGGGTCAGAACAACACAAACGGCAACTAATAACAGCTGAAAGGGCGCACTGCGAAGGAAAAGAAAGTAGACACAGAAACCTATCTGCGCATGCGCATTCTACTCCTTCCCAGCTTCGACCACGTTTGCCCACAGCGGCACACAGCCTTAACACGAGCGACTGCATACAGCTCGGTGTTCTGACATCGGCAAATAAAGCTTGTGACACCTACGAATGTCAGCACTACCGAGAAAGTTTACTACTGTCTATAGAGCAAACCTGACGTGCCACTACCTTCAGGCTTCCATAAGAAGGTGACCGGCGAACCGTACGCTGATCATGTATTAGCATCACGAAGTTACGGAATCGCTCACATTGTCAGCGCTTTCTGCGTTATAGTTTTGATTGTGGTAGTTACTGCATTTCTACTTTAACGTGTTGCGTACGTCTTCTTTGTTTACTTCGGTGCTTGTGTGATTATGTCGCATGCAGCTACAGTCTATTTAGAACCAACTTGCACTGCCAGTCTGTTCTCTCAGAAGAATGACTTCAGGCACCTCGCTGCTCAAGGAAGTCACTTCAGGAATAGACACACGCGCGTCACATGCACTCTGCGTGTACTTCCGCCATGTAATCTTAACAGTACAGTTCGATGAAGATAGAGCTAAGCTATTACGAACCTCAGTAATAGATCTCCCACTGCTGAGTGAAATAGCAACGTATGCTTTACTGGAACAGCTTGGAACTCAGCCCACGACGTACGCATTGTTAATCTCGTAGACTTTCAAACGTAACTTGCGGTTTGCTGTAGATGTTGCGGTCTTCGCAAAGAAAGAAAAAAAAAAGACGAGTTCTTACGCTAGCATTGTTTGTAAAAGCAAGTTTTAGGCAATCCTAACTTTGTGCCTATTAAGGCAGCCAGCCAATGGCGCTTTAGAACGAATAGTTTGGTGATTTCCTCACCCCCCCCTCCCCGTTTTCTGCATAATTACGCCATAAAACCACAGACGCTACCGAAATGTCCTCATTTCAACAAAAAAAAAAAAGCGCCGTCAGGCACCTCATTTATTCCATAACGAGTATTCTTTCTAGAACCACTCGACTGTCGAACCGTCGGCGGTTTCCGGAACGTTTTAAGGAATCTAGTATGGTAGCTGTCACAAAGGATAAGTGGGCCAGCGATAACTAAGTCGGCAATAACTAAATATTGTTAAACATAGCGAAGGCACGTGGAGCAATTAAAATGAAAAGTAAGTGACGCTTAACAGGCAGCGCTTTCATGAAGCTATCAAACCTCCGACGTAAAGAAACGTACTTCATGTGCTAGTCTTGCATATTACAGGCTAAATCCACTGATAAGTTTGCGAATACTTAGGCCTATATATCAGTAACTGACTCTCCGAACACGTATTTATTTATTTGCTTCTGGTGTATTCTATGTGTCTTTCGTTCGCCGTTTTCTCTTGCTGTTCAAGACCACTCGGGTTCAGAGTGCCTCGCCTATTCGGTTGCTTCTCACATACGTTTCTACACTTACTCGCTGATTGTTTAGGTTGTTGGATGCAAACACCGCCCTCATAGAAACGGGAATTCGGGCATTTGAAGAGGATCCTATTACTAAATGGTCTGGAAGTGCAAGAACAAAACTACTGAACGCACTCAGCGTGCGCCATGGCAAAGCAGGCTGGCTTAGACGCATGTACTACCGGCAGTCTCAAGTGGAGTGAACCCGATCGTTGGTCCTTCAATTTGTTCCTTTTTCATTGGCGCAAGAGTGCTTGCAACCAAATCAGGGACCTATTTTGATCTAGTTTGCGCGGAAATCCGGCTCCCCAGCTCAAAGAATCATATGGAGAAATGAAGTAAGGATCCCATCGCTCAAGCAAAAGTAAAGTTTCGAACTCTCTTCAAGAACTTTAAGCGTCGCCGTCGTTGACGAAAAACTCTGGTCGTTGTTTATGGTGAGAGTTTTTTTTTCTTTTATTCGTATGTTTTTCTTTTGCCAGCCGTCTTGGTAAGTCCTTCGTTAAAGACCGTTTCTTCGAGACTGCGCAGCACACGCGAACTTTCGTCGTCTCCCTCACCCACGTTTCCTTATTCTCTCCTCTCTCTTCATGCACATTCTTTTCCTTACATTTTGTCGGCGCCGTTTTGCAGGCACAGTGCGAATCTCAGAAAGCATCGGCACTCGTACTGGCTGCAGTAATTCTGTAAAAGCCCTGAACGAAAATTACGAGCAAAAGTGCGCTAAGCATCGACGGAGCTTGACGGCGACCCTATTAGGGTTTTTTTTAATACCTTCCGAAGTACGTTACGTCTAAGAGTGGAGCCTCGATATGAATTATAATAAGCGAAAGATAAAATTATTAGGCCTGGTTCAATGCTAAAAAGGCACGGTCCTTTCAAGATAAAGTGTCCAACGAGAAAACAGTGCAATAGGATTTCGCGAAAGATTAGAAGACAACACTTAAAGAAAAATAGGATTTAAAAGTGTATTAAAAGCTTTAATTCAGCAAGAACTCCAGTCACGCAGAACTTTCATTCGGTGTTTAAATGACTTAAGCGATTACAGGTGCCCTGATTACAGGTGCCCTATGTGACGTGTCTAAACAGTGGGCCATCAAAAAAAAAAAGTGCAGAGAGGACAGAGCTTCTGGTCGAAAATGAACTGCAGTCCCGTCCTTTGCATCGCTATTCCGTATTCCTGTTTTTGCTGCGCTTCCAATTTTCAAGAATATTCCGCCCTCTGCTGACGACATCCTCCTCTTTACCGAGATGCAATGAGGCAGTAATTATTGCGGTCCCCCTACACTGGCCTGTTTGCAGTTATACGGTCTAAAAGATAGGTACTGTTGCTGACGCTTTTCACGGTGACATTTACACGAAAGGAATAATGTTCTAATATCGGTTGTTGACAGGCTTTGGGTTACACTCCAATGGAGGGCTCAGAATTACCGCCTCTCGCCTTGGCGTCTCAGGCGTGCGCGTAAGGTTTAACCAGCGAAAATTTGCGCGTCTTTGCCTTACAATAGGGTCGCAAGTTTTGAAGTGACGTGCATCCAATAGCAAAAGTTTACGGGACGTTGGCTCCACTACAAATGCGAATTTCTGCTCTGTTATTGCATAAAGGCTTTAAAGGGGCCCTACAACACTTTTTCAGCATGGTCCGAAAACGCTGCCGATCGGTAGTCGAGGCTCCCGAGAACAAGCGAGCCAAACATTATAGCGCAACACGCGGCCTAGGATTTACAATAAATTCTTAAAATCAGCTAAAAAGTGTTTTCTCTTCTCGTGTCAGTGATGCCTACGGCGTCACTGACACAAGTTCTACGCCCTTGGCTGATTTGAACATGGCGCGCTCGGTAGTTACTGCGGCCGCCGCGGGAGGCCGTCACTTGCTCGCGCGCGCGCGATCGCACTGAAAGCACGCCGCGCGTTCGAAGAAAAACAAAAAAAAGAAAAAACGCTCAAGGTCACGAGGTGCGCGTGACTTACCGTCTTGCCCCGTGCCACCCCTCCTTGCTTAGCTTCCAGCTCTTTCGTCAGGACGAGAGAAGAGAGAAAGCAATTACAGCGTGCGACAAATCTTTGTAACTCCGCTCGTACTGGACGGATTCTAAAACTTTTTGCGGCGATTGATTCGTGAGGAAATAAGCTTCTTTAATGAAGCCATGCCATGGCTACTTGGAAGAGTGTTGCATGGCACCTTTTGATCCAGCGGTTGACTGCATAGGTTGCAATACAAACTACAGGCTGGAACACTGATTTGGAGGTTATTTTGCCCGACAAAGCGGGAACACAGCTTTACCGACAATTTCGCCTCCTGCAAGCTCTTGCTATTCGGCGTGCATTATAGAGGCGTGATAAAATACGAGAGCCTGGAGCGGCTACTTTTCCTTTTTACTTAAACGGACCCTGAAACGGTTTTTTGAAGTTTTGTCAGGGTTTAGGCAGGAGCATCCCCAAATCATTCGCACCAGAAATTAAGCGACGCACTGTGTACCAAGGCCACTACGGAATTTATATCTATACCCTCCTCCTCACCACTGCCTTGCACCCTCAACTCACAGACGCCCGGACATCGCCGGCGATCACAGCGCTCTCATGAGAGCACTCGACGGTTTGAGCTTCGCCCAGCCATGGCCTCAGATATTGTGCGCCCACAGGTTGCGCGATCTCGGAGGCCCAACAAAGACGAAGCTCGCGGAGTGGTTGATATCTGCTCCGACAGGTGCCGCCACACTACCAGCAGATCTTATTTTATTCTCCTGTACGGCGACAATCTGCTAAAGCATTCGGACAAAAATAATTCGAGAACGATCACCGATAAGCGTAAACTCGGGCAATGTGGTTGTGTCTTCAGGGGTGAAGTTACAGCCACAAAAACGTGGATCGTGGCGTTGAACGGACAGCGAGAGCGCGACGCTGATTGCAGCGACGAGCTGAAGGCATTCCGCTCGCCAGATGCCTCACAAATATTGCACGATGTCGCAGCTTTACAATGTGGTACGCAACACGGCTAGGGCAATTATTTATGTCCAAGAAAAGAAACCTCGAGATAAGCACTGTCGCTCAGCTCACGTCAACACGGTGTACGTTGTAACACAGGCAGACGACGCTCGCTGCCCACAGGAGGTTCAGTGACGTGTACTGGACATATCCAATCAGATCAGCCGCCTGCGTGACGTCGCGCTTCCAGTACGACGCGCACTGGAAGTGGGCGGTTTGAAAACGCGTTTGGCTGAGCCGCTGTGATCGGTGGCGATTCGCAGCTTTAAAGCCTTGTAATAAATTACACAGTTTACGCACAGAGTTTAAATCGGTCTGTAAATGATCCTTAGGACTTGCTCTACCGGCTCAATGTGTTCGTACAAAATCGTCAAAATCGTTTCAGGGTCCCTTTAACACTGCGGAGTGGCGCTTGGGAATGGAATATTTAGCTGAGGAGGGAAATAATTCCCAAACACACGCATGGCATCTCAGAGTTTCATTCATCGTAGGCTTAGAGGAGTGAGTACAGACATTTTACCAGCATTACAGCGAGAGCGTGACAGAGTTTCCAGTGTTAGTTTGCATACAAAAAGGAATGACGGAATATTGCAGCGTGCTTCAGAGGGCTCTTCTTTCGGTGCTAAATTTGACACGTTGTTAGTGTGAATGTAGCGTTGTGTCAATCAAAACGGAAGTAACGCGAAACTGATATGTGTTTTATGACGAATGCGCGCTTCAGCGGAAAGCTTCTGTTTCCTTCCTATTTCGCAGTTCTGGTTTTTAAAAAATCGCAGTTTCACCGCAACGACGAAGCAATGAATGCGATAGCAACAAATTGGAATGTTACGCGAAGAACGGAAACCGGCTCGAAATTTCCAGCGCGTCGCTCAAGCGCAAAGGACGCACGAAAAGAACACACACAGGACGAGCGCGAACTATGATGCGTCACAGCGCGACACTTGAAGCACACTGCTCAAACATAAAGCAGGACGCACGAAACGAACAGGTACACACAGGACGAGCGCGAACTAACTGTCACAATTACTTATTTCTGTTTGAACAGCGCGCTCCTTTCGCAAACACGGCCGCTGCAGCGAGCGAAGCGACCTTCGTACGCTCTCTGACTTCGGCGCGGACATCGCGAGGAAAGCACATGACAGACAACCCCCCGCCCGCCTCCTCCTTTCGTCGGATAAGCGCGCGAATGCAACCACGCCTTGTAGGGCGAAGAGAAACGGCGTTCGCAGGAGCGGGGCGAGCTGGCCGACGCCTTTAAGTGCGCCCGTTGCGCTCCTAGCACCATCTCGCTGGTAATGAAGAAACGCTTATCAGCGCCTGCCGTCTCCGAGTACTGCGGTAAAGGGTGTGTATATAACGCTCCCCGTTAGCCACCTGGACGGTCTGCATTATGTGGCATAGTGGTTAAAGCCACGCGCTGCGGATCGAGAAGTCGCTGGTTCGATTCCGCGCTTCGGAAGCTTTTTTCTGAATTATTTTTCTTTGGGACTTTCACATATATATACATACTTATACATATACGCAGCATGACGGCGGCGACGGCGACGGCAAAAATCAGCCGAGACTGTCGATATAATTGGTATCGCAATAAAAGAATAAAATGCAGCGTAGTAGGGCTCGACGACCCTTTCCAAGAGGTGTCGGAGCTTTAATTATACAACATGTAATACGTCTACCTCTCAAAATTAACGTCCAATAATACTGCTCATTATTACAGTTCTTAAATTAAAAAAAAAAAACCTTTGAGGACGCTTGAGTTTCGGCTTCAAGAGTAGAGCGCGATAATGTAATCGGGTGCCGTGTGCATCGCCTTATCAACTGCTAGCTTGGCTTCGGTTCTCGGTGCATGTCTCAACCGTGCCGTGACGAAACGAAAGACTGTGCGCTTAACGTTGGCGAAAGAGAGAGAGAGAGAGATGCTCTTTATTAGAAATACAGTTATTTTTGCCGGCGTCAGTATACCGCTGGCATGCTACTCTGTGTAGGGATGGGTAATGGGATTGACAGATTAAAGAAGAGAAGGGAGGAAATAATAGGCCGTTTCAAACTATCCTAGAATGCCTACTGCAAGTACAGTTGTTAAGTGCCCACTACGACATAATTCTTCCTTTTCCGAATCAGCGAAAGGCCCACTACGCGTCCGTAAGGCAACACGCGAATCTACGCAGCGGCTCACTTTGTTGATGATTTCGCTGATGATTATGATTAAGTATGTCTGAGCGGTTTGTAATGGGTGGCCCTTTAAAACACCCACTAGCTGCGCAGATCACATGTTTTGACGCCTGCCGCGATTCTATGCTTCTGCCACGCAACATTACATGCGTGAAGGAGGCTTTTTCCTTTTCGAAGCAGTTTCATGCAATGGAGTGGTTCTGTGGTAGAATGCCTACTTTCCACGCAGACGGCATGGGTTCAATTCTCTCTCGAACCGAAGTTTTTTTCATTATTTATTTTATTTCCATCTTCCTCGATTTTTCAGTCATGGACAAAACGATGATTTTTCGCTCACAGCCAACGACGCCGACACCGACACACACACCGGAATTTCAGTGAAACGAGCTCTTTAACGCTATCGCATTAAAAAAAAAAAAAAGGTGTGACGGAGGAAAAAGATCGATCAAGTGGCGGCAGCGACAATGCTGCGTTTCTGTTTTTGTTTTTTCACCTCATACTGGCGCTGTGAACGGTTGTGTGTTCGATATTCTTTCATCAGAAGTTTATCAGAAAGTGTAATCGTTTTAACTTTCGCGTTTCTAAAACAATTCACTGAAAGTTGCACTAAGAGAACGGAAGGGCGTATCCCAAAATGCAACTTTGAAAGAACAAGATATGGAACTCCGACTCCGCATCTCCGCCCTGTCCAGAATTCATGCGTATTTTTTTTCAGCATCACTCTGCAATACAAAAGATAGCGAATTCCATGAATGGAAACGTAAGTGCACAACAGAAACGGAAAGACAAGTAGACACAGAAAGGTCCGTTGAGGCAACTTACATAAGATCTCGAGTATCGTAGTGATTTTCTAAAGCACCTCTTTTCAAAGGACTCTCGACTGTCTCTCTCTCTTTTTTCTTTTTGCTTTCTGTCTCCATTTTAACTCACCGTCTTTCTCTCGGATATAGAGGCCCACGCGTCTGGCAGAACTGCTGCGGTTCGGCATGCGTTGACACGCTGTTATTCGACCAGTTGGAAAACGAAAGACAGTGCTGGACATTCTAAACGGGAGAAAAAAAGAGATGAGCTGTATATACGAGCCGTGAAAGACAGACACCGAAATAAAACCTAATAACGAAACGAAAAAGACCAAATTTTAGGAAAGAAGTGAAAGGGGGGGGGGGGCGGTAGAGAGAGAGAAGGAATGTAGGAAAGATACGGAGGTTAACTAGCCTATGCGTCCAGTTTGCTACCCTACACATGGGGAGGGGGAATAAGGGAGTAAAGAGACAGAAGGATAGACACATTTCACACCACACATACAGTGCCGAGTTTCACACGCGGTCGCTCAATGAAGTTGCTTTCAAGTACCGCAGGAGGGCTCGTGTGGCTTTCTGGGCTGATGTGCTGCGCGACCGGGCTCCTAAGATCTTTCCTTCATTAAAGGGCCGATCATCGAGTCTATTCAAGTCACACTGGAGAACTCAACAAATTGGGGACAGTGGTACAAGAGATGTTAAATAGTCTCCTCACATTTGCAGCTTTCGCGCATGGATGAAATCTGCCATGCCAATGCGATGTCTGTATGAGTTCCTTTCCACAACCGGCACAGCATTGTAGCGTCACGAAAAGGGGGAGGGGGGTGAGGGTCTATATTGTACTAAGCGCATCTGATGAAGCGCCCGTTCTTCTTCTGTCCCAGCTGAGAAGTGATGGGTGTGCACAGCCGTTGCCGCTACGCAATTGATGAACGAGAGAGGGCCTCGGCTCGACCCAAGAAAGAAAGTGCTGGTGGCTGTCATTCGCACCGGACTAGCGGAACTCGCCAAGAATGCGCGGCGAAATGACGGGAGACTAACTGAAGCGGTCGCGAGAGATAAGCAGCAGCTGCATGGCCGAAGAAGCAACGGAGAACTCGTGCAGGAAAGAAACCACAGAGAGGAATCGGGCAGTTGGAAACGCATTGCAAGATAGCGGGCGCATGCATTCGCGCAGACAGATATGGAAGTTTCGCGGCTGAAGACAAAGGCGTTGTCCCTGAGGGTGCACCGCGGCCCGTAATGCGCCCTGTTTTAGTCGCCTTGCAAGGATGAAGCAATAGCAGCGGTGGCCTTGGTCTTCTTTATATTTAGGGCCGCTGCGTAATCTGTACACTAAGTAAGAAAAGCTAGAAAAATGGAGTAAAGAAACAGCGAAAGAACTCTACGACCAAGAAGCTGCAGGAAGAGGGCAGGCAGGCGGAAAAGCGCAGTGCAGCGTTCGGTGCCGCTCGGCATAGCTGCCAGTCAAGCATTCGCTGGCAATGCTTTAGCCGCTTACTGTGAAAAAGAAAGAACGGTGGCTCCTGCTAACTCAGAACACATACTCGACATTTCGTAATGTTCTTTTTCCTTCGGGTTTCCGTCGATGCCTTTCTTTTTCGTTTCTTTTCTTTTTTTTTTAAGTAATCGGACGTCCTTGACACGCACTGTCGAAACGACCATACCCACGCTCACAAATAGCTTTTCTCTCTCGAATATCATTGACTTTACGCATTTATTCCGGGGTCCTTTTTTTAAATGCGAAGCATTTCTTAGCGAACCTCTGGCACTTTGAGCGTTTCTATCTACGTATCTATCTATCTATCTATCTAGCCGCCTACGTCTGGGTGCTCTCATGATGGCTTCCTTAACTTGGTGTGGACCAAAATATGCATGGGAGGGTAAGAGGATTTGACGAATATGATTGCCGGGTATTAACATGAATAACGTTAAAAATCTTGTCGCGTACGTCATCAAACCCTTTCCACTAGACACGTGTGGCACATACCCGTCTACCACGGGCCGCCGTGTACGGGTATGCGCCACAGGTGATTGACAGTTTATATCTACCCAGGAATGGCGAGAACAGACAATTGTAACCTAAATGCTAGAACGTTAAGGAAAACCAACATCGGCAGCGTTGACTCAACGAATGGAAAGAATAAAAATTAGGATCCCAGCAGGAATCGAACCCAAGCATTCTGCGTGGCACTCAGGTATTCTACCACTGAGCCACGCCAGGTCTATAAAAAGGTTTGGAAAAATAGCCTACGCAGGCGTAATATCGGTGCAACGTCAATTGTGGTTGCGGTGCTGGCTATCGAATTTTACAAGAAAGCAATAAACACTACATGATACTCCTACGATCTGTACTCCTACGATAAAGGCGTCATATGAGATTAACGTCTGTAGTTCCAGTGTTGGCTCCGCTTTTAAAGGAGTCTAATAAATATTACGTTTGTATTCCTATGATTCACCAAGCTATATTGAAGCACTGCTCGACCCCGGAGGAATACATTAACGAAAGTTACATATGATATCCACATCACCGCACCGTAAAGCGCATTTCGTCCACCAGAACGACGAAGTGTCCTCTTCATTTCTTACGAGGCTGGGCGATGGCCTCATGCTGACCGAGGATGATGCCAGATTGCTTGACAGCCGCTTTGTAGACTGGGCTACGTAGGCCACATAGCCCAGGTAGTCTACGAATAAGACAAACACCATCCACTGATGTTGGTCTACGTAGCACTATCCAGGCCTACCAGCCTCGACGGCCTATACCTCACCAACGCGAAGGGTGGCTTAAGGTTCCGGCATGTCGCCGGCTCTGTCGACAGACAATTTGTCGACGAAATCACCGAATCATCCACGAATTTCAACAGCTCTACTATACGACATACTTCACTACACATGGCCCCCTCGTCACCACGATCACGACCGGATCCTATAACAAATCATGACTAGCTGCTGGTGCTCACTGATCACGCTGATGATGCCCTTCTTCAAGAACTGTCAAGAGCTTCTTGCACACATGCACACGGGTTCGTGAAACGTGCGTGCGTTCTCGGGACACGTATAAGCACTACATATCAGCTTACCGCTTCTGGTGTTGGTAATACCCACGTTCCCATTGGCAGCGTTACCCAACCGTAAACAACTGGCTATATAACACATACGCGGCTCTTCAACATATAAATGTGTGCGTATAAAATTTATACAATTCTTTAGCGCCATTTTGTAACGTGTCGCTCAGTAAAAAAAGTTACCCCACAGTCACCTACCCGCCGCATGCTTCGCATAACATCGACACCCACGGTACGTGGGATCTGCCGAATTTTTTTTTTGTTTCTAAAGGCGGGACAGTGCATCCAGTTTTTTATAGTATAACTATACATCTAGTATAGATCTGAAGAAGTAAACAATCACGCTGTTTATGGAATGGCTTTGGAGTAAATCACTGATTATCCAGTAGGGTTTCTTCTATAACAATTTGCAGACATGATAACCAGGGGCGTACCCAGAAAGTGTATTTTTTTCTTTCTCTTTTCGTGGGGGAGGGGCGACTGTACTTTATGTGTGTTCGCGCGCGTGTTTGTATGTGTGCGTGTATATATACACATGTAAAATTTAAAAATTTCGTGGGGGACCTGAACCCTGCCCCCCCCCCCCCTCTGTTACGCCACTGATGCTAACAGTTTCACGTACGCTTTAAATCCATGTATATCACATTTATCCCATTCGGGGTTCTCTAACGGGTGCACCTAACAAAAACTCGCCGCAGTCTATCTATTTTCGGAATACTAGTGTATACAGTGCAAGTAAGGCGAAGGTGCAGAAGAAACGATAGACACCCTGCGCGAACATTAGACACCAATCATCACATATGTTTACTGCCTCAGGAAGTCGGCATAAGCATGGAGCTTCTTACAAATTATACCATGGGGGAAATGCGATGCTGGAAGCTGTTGCATGCATGCGAATGCTGGGATATGCCGCATTCGGACTGTTCTTGGAAAGCCCGGACACCTCGATGATGCGTCTTATTACCAGCGTGCTGTCCGTCACAACGGTTTATTTTGTACTAAAGCAGCACGTATGTCCTCTTTATTCTTTTTTTATTTTTTTCACTTGAATATGCAGAGAAGAGGGGCGAACTTTTATTGTAAAATGTCATACACGTGAACGAGACCTGTTTACGAAGATTTTTTTAAAAGAAAGCTTTACTTGTGCAGCCGTATCCACGCGTTAAGCCAGGCCTCGGTCAACCCGAGCCAACGCAAGCCTCGCATGCACGTACTATACCGTCATTCCCAGACGCTCCTCCCTGTATCTTTTATTCCTCCGTGGTCATTCTCATGAGGGTACTGCGCCCTTAAGGCAGCTCGCATAGACAGTGGCTCCACTTTTCGCTCTAGGTAATACTGCAAGGAACTCCATCAGTACCAGCAACAAGAAGGCCGCATTGCAGCAGTAAGCAGCGATATCCTTTGGCGCAGAGCTATGGATTTTAAAATTTTCGTGCTGCGTTTCGCTCGACGTTAATCGCTTTGCACTCTTGCCCCCTGTTATACGATTTCCTGCAGCAGACCTGCCGACAGAGCATTATGTTTACAAACAGCGGCGTAGACGTTCAACAAACTTTGGGGGTTCGGCAACCTTTCGGTTCTTGCAGTTTCAAGCGTGCATGTCTCGAGCGTTACGAGAAGCCGTCTCTTCTTATAGTGTTCCAACACCGCTTTCCAAAGCATATATCAACCCTCCTCACGCTCAATGAACTTCATACCTCGTAAGAGAGCTCTCAGCTGTGCAGATAAGCCCACACACCTTGCGTCTAAATTTCATACGCAACGTTGGTTCCGAGTACAAGCCCATCATACTTGCTATTTAAATAAACGTCAATTTCTAATGCAATCCAGGCCATGTTTGAAGCTTTAAGAAGTAGCTCTTTATAGCTTCCATTCGGGCATTCGCGAGAGAGTGTTTCACGACGCTCTGAAGCGTTACTGAGTGAGTCCCTTAAGCGCTGCTTCGTGGAATGTCAGCATTCGCCGCTCCTTTGTAACAACCACCGGACAAGGAAAATCCTTTCTTTTACTCATCCATGAAATCCCCGTACACGTGACGAGTATTTGATGCAACAAAAAAAAAAGAAGAGCGCAGCAGGCTAGGTCATCAGATTCTCGTTAGCCGCAAGCAGCGCTTCCAGTTATTCATTTTTGCCCGGAACAAAATTTCGTCTTCGTCGAACGTACAAATCGACTCTAAAAAAAATAATGATAGAGACTTTTGTCAGTTGCAACCCCCTGGACTCGTATCAATGTATGTCTTTATTTACGCCTGACAAATTTTGCTTGCGTCCTGTTTTCTTTTCTTAAGATCTCCAAGTAACCCCTTCTCGAGGTGACTGTAAGGGAATTTCACGCTAGAGAGAAGGGCATCCTCCCATTTGCACTCAAAACATTCTTTGTTCTTTCTTACTATCCCTTTATCAAAAAGCCATGTTTTGTTCCACCCTAAAGCGTTTCGCTCAAAGAAAACGCCCTCTCCAACATAAGCAATTAAGTAATTTCGTTAATGACGCTAAACTAGGCTTCTACGTCAAACAGAAGCCTGCAGGAATCCTTACACCACATTTTCAGGCGTCAAAAAAAAAATACCCACGGCACATTATCGCTACGTTTGGTATCACTAAGTACCACAGGGGCTATTATATCACCGGGTTTCGTTAATGCTAATGGAGCGGTAATGCATGCGTACGCTCTAACTGAATGCAGCTAAGGTAAATAAACACTAAAGCCTCCGCTTTACATTTACCTGCGCATCGCAGGTGCCCTCATTGAGCTGTTGTACTCGTTCCCTTCAATATTAGTGACATCACCAACGAGTGACACTCTAGTTTCGCTTTCAAGCACTTCAGGTCCAGCACTTACTTTCGATTTTCCGCATATTCAGAAAATGTGTTATAAAAAATAAAACTGGTACGAAATGGACTGTTCTGCTTCAAGTTAAGTGTTGCATTGAATACGTATCATAACGTAGCGTAAGTTTACTCCAGATGAGGACCAAATAACTGTCAGTCTAATTACTGAAAATTAATTGAATGAGCTCATTGAACGAGCAGACGCTTTTCTTGTGAGCAGCCTAAAGAGCAACTGGGATCGTTGCGGCATCTGGCGGAGCAGATCTCAACCACGCGCTTCTTTCTACGTGGCCTCTGGGATCCGCTTCGGCAGGGCGCGATACGCAATGTTAACCCAAGGAACACACCAGAGCACACGAACGCCGAGGTGCGAGTGCAACTATATAGCAGACGTCTAAGCAGACGCCTTTAGTAGACGCCCTTTAGGTGCGAAGACGCCTTTAGCAGACGCCTTCTAGTTGCGAAGCACCACATGCGCTCGGGCTATCGGCGTCTCCCGTCGTCGCCCGTCACGGTAAAGCAAGTGGCAAATAAGACGGCGCGTTCGCTCAGGAAAAGCTCGCGAGAAAGTGCGCTCACCCGCGAGAGACAACGCCACGTGCGCTTCTCCGAGTGGCAGATAATACCACTGTTGAGGTGTTTATTAGACGGCAGTCGGCGACGATGCTCAATGGCGACAGTCAAGGAAAAACACGGGCTCAGAGCGCGAGCGGGAAGAGCCAAAGAGGACGACCCACTAGAAGGCTATAGAGAGCGCAACCCATTACTCATCTCAAAGGCTTCGCTACACCACTGATAATACGGCGCGTTGGCTCAGGAAAAGCTCCGATTCTGCGATGGGCGCTGTCTGCGACGCTTTCTGTAGCGCTGTCCTCTCATTGCTATTGACGTGTCTCTGTGGGAAACAACGGTGCTTCGCATCTCTCCAGATTTCACGTTAGTGGAGCTGTCACGTATAGTATAGTATAGCAATGGGTGGGAAAGGGAAGTTAGGGTGAGGAGGAGGAAAAGAGGAGGGCAATGTCACCAGCTCCGCCACTTCCTTAGTCTTCGCACTATACTAATGCGTAGCTGCCCGATTTTTTTTTTTTTTTTTTTGCGACATTCCGGCTTGAGATTTTTCTGTTTTTCTGTTCCGCTGATCAGCTATGCATGAGAGGGATTAGTCTACGGAATGCCGTACCGGCTCGTGCAGAAAGCTTCGACGCATTTAAAATACTGTTTCTCAGCAATGGTGCGAAAGCTGCAGCAAAAGAAAAAGAAACAGATAAAGCAGCTTCTAATTAGCCTAGGTAATTCATTCCGAGTGCGGCAAAGCTTGTAAAACGTAGAAACCTGGAACATTCGGCAGCCTCAGAGAGCCAACACCATCGCTTGGTCAATAAAAGAACCAGCAGTCCTCTTATGTCTGAACAAACAAAACTAAGTCTGTGTTCTTTTTTTTGCACCTTCTGGCAAGTTTTCTTTTTATTTTAATCATCTACCCCCCTCGCCTTACGATGTCTAGTCGAACATTGGGCTAACAGCATCGCCTCAATCACAGATGCACTTCACTTGGTGCTTTAAGATGATGGAGGGAGAAAAGGAAAGCATAACAAAAGAAGGACTGTAGTCTTGTTCGGTTGATGTGCTTGTAGATGTGCTTGTAGTCTTCTTCAATTGATGTACAAAAATAACGGAAACTTCGTGAGACTTTTTTTGGTTGCGCTCTGTTATATGTGTGATTGCTTTCCCGCGCTAAATTGTATTTTCATAATTATGATAGATCTGTTTTTAAAAAAAGCCTAATACGTTTTGCAAATGAGTTAAATGGAGTAGCCCAGCATTGTACTATATACTTTCAACCTTTCGTCCATGATGTCTGCACGGAAGCGCTAGTTGAAGCGAACGGTACAGTTGATGTAGTCAAGGTTCAGAATGTGGTCAGACATGGTTGAACTCTTACCCACTGACGAATAGCAAAAGCAGACATGCGATCATACTGGCTCTGCAAGGTTGGGGGTGCCTTTCGGCAGTAGCGATTGACTTCTAATATTTTTTAGTGCGACCACGTTATTTCCGTTGACTGTCCTCTTCATTTCCTTAGTTTTGTGGTGTGCCTCTCTTTCCACGTTCTTCTGCTACTCGCTTTTCGTATAGCACATACTTACGCAATGGCACCCGTTCACTCAACGCAGCGAGCTTCGTATCAAAGTTCAGGGGTCACCAAACGTGGGCGGATACAGTGAGTCCTCGGGCACTGTATTTACGTTGCAAAAATCCACAAGCCGCCGAAGCAATAATATATAACGCTGAATGAATCCATAAGTCTGGAAAGTCGGTGACTGTTGCGCCATAAGCTCGCGTTTGTTTTTTTGTTTGTTTGTTTTTTTTCCTTTGTGTGCAGTCGGCGCATTTCATGAGTTACTAACTACGCTGAAATGAATGTGTTCGTGATTCTGAGTTCGCGAGTTTAATGGTCGCGAAAACGAGATGCGGGGTTCTTATAGGATGCCAAGAAGCAGCAAAAGAATCTTCGTTCGGTGAGACAGAAACGCGATGCAGTTTTCAGTCTTTGTTTGAGTGTGAGAGCCCATATATATATATATATATATATATATATATATATATATATATATATATATATATATATATATATATATATATATATATTGGCCTCGAGGCCCACCACTGGAAACGCCGGCGCCACCGTCGGCGTAACGTACTTGGCAGGATCACGTGGTCTCCGCGGCCGCGTCGGCTGCTTGTGGCGCACTGCCGCGTGCTTTGAAAACGAGTTTCAAGTTCCACATGCACTGCGGTCTGTTCAAATTCGGAAGTTTTCTCTCATTTTCTACTCAATTGAAACCAATTTAATAGAGTGGCTGCCTCCTAAGGCGACGAACATGGGGCTCTACCGCTCGGTGCCGCAGCGCCGCGCTTACGCAAAGGAGCCCAGTGTCAGCCTGCACTGGTAACCGCGGGACAAGAAACAGCGTGAAGCATGGGTTGTAAAGCTAAGAACCGGCAAGTAGCCATCCGCTACGAGTCTTGTGTGCAACAAGCACTTCCGCGACGAATACTTTTGTTACTGCGTCGGGCCTGCGATGTTCGGTGAGTATAGCAGACAGCGCGCACTGAGACGATGGCTCGCGCGCGCTTCCCGCCGGCAAATGATGCTTATCTGCCACAGGATGGTATAAGCGCTACATTTTACCACGTGCGATGCCATCTCAGAACCCTCCAATGCGACCTCTTGATCGTCGGCCCCGTGCTCAGAGTCCCCAAAATCGGCTGCAGATGCGCAAGTCATTGTTTAGATACGTTGAATTAAAAAACGCACAGGGTCCCTTATGCATTCGTTAAAGATGACTAGAAGGCGAAAGCCATCTTCTTCTTGTCAGTCGATGTACTGATTCTCCCGCGTTACTGTATTTTCTTTCTTTTCCTAGGCGTCGCATGCTACTACATGCTCGGTCTCGTAGACTGGTTCTCCTTCCACCAGCAATCTCGAAGTGGTGAAGCTTTGGTCTATGAATTTGTTGATCACAGAGAGCGGCAAGTTCACTGGAATGCAAACGGAACGATAATAAGGAGCATTAAAAAAAGGCGTCGCATTTGCTCACGTTTTGTGTGAGCACCAAACGAAACGAATGCGCTGAATAAAGAAACAGAAGCAGCGGCATTTGCCAGCTGAGAAGACCGATCAATACGCAGTGCGAGACAACTTGTCAAATGACATTGAAACGTACCCGAATTTAGACAGAAAAAGAAAAAAAAAACACTGAATCGTCGGGACGGCAGATCACAAAAGTTGTCATGCGCACCGAAGCCGCAGTTGTAAGGAAATTGTTTTTGAACTGCTCTGATAGCGTGCGCGCAACAGTAGTTGTTTGTTTACTCACAAATTCTCATGTTTTGCGGCCTAAAGTTCACAGCGCGGTGCCAAAACGCGCTCGTAGCAAAAGCGAAACCAGCAGTACGAACATACATGCAGACGCTCATACATGTAGAGGCACCGTCAGTCGTCGCGAACCCGTGCGATCGCTGGCTTGAGGCTTCTTTCTGTTATGCTCCGTTTGGTTATACAGGCAGTCTACTCTAACGAGATATTTCACATAGTTTTCACTCAGTGAGTGACTATCTTTCACGTAAGAAGCCGGTTCAGGGGTCTCCAACGCGGTGACAGCGTGAAGCGGGTGCTCGGTTTTCTGTAAAGAGACAGCGACTGTGGACTATCTTGTGCTTTCAGTTCGTCGAAAATGATTATCTTGACAGTAAAAAACACAGTTCATTTCAAAAGTACTTACGGAAATTCCCTGGAGGGCTCCCGCGAGGTGTTCTTGTAGAGCGCCGACAGCAAAACCTATGGGGAGCGCGCCGGCGGCATCCTGCCTAGCGCGCAATCGAGGCGCGTCCGATAGAGGGCGACTCCGTAACTCCTCGGAGGCCAATACCACAGAGCCACGCCAGGTATAGCAAGTGCTCTGAAAAAACACCTTATGCAGGTGTAATGTCGCTGCAACGTCAATTGTGGTTGGGGTGCTGGCTATCTAATTTTACCAGAAAGCAATAAACGCTACATATGTACTCCTATGATATAGGTGTCATGTCAGGTTAACGTCTGTGGTTCCAGTGTTGCCTCCGCTTTTATAGCAGTCTAATAAACATTACATTTGTACTCCTATGATTCACCAAGCTAAAGTAACGCGTCGCTCGACTCCGTATGAATAAGCTAACGAAAGCTACGTATGATATTCACATTATCGCAGCGGAAAATGCAATTCGTTTCGACAATACAGACGTATGGGCTCTAACGTGAGTGCTGACGTTATGTCACACCATAAGTTACCCTATAAACGACAGTGCTGTCGACGTGCCTGGCAAGCCCACGATGTGCACACAACTACTACAACTACAAAAACACGTCGATCCACATCGTAACGCTTTGCTCAAAGCCAAAAGAAATGCAGCATAGAACTACTCGCTGACTTCTTCGCATGATACCGATCCTCACAAGGAGTGGGATCTGCCGAATTTTACAGCGAAAGCTGTTATGAGATCATTTCACCGGCCGTTTTTGGAGCCGTAGTTGTCCGCCGCCGCCGCCGCCGGTGTCCGTAACCAGTATCGATCGAAATAAGAAAAAAAACGAAATAAGAAAAAAATTCCAGTATGGAACGAGGCTCGAACCTGGGTCCTCCGCGTGGGAGCTCAGTATTCAACCTCCGAGCCATGCCGGTGCTTGAAACTGCTTTGGAAAAAGGTCCTATGCAGGCTTCATGTCGGGAAGGAACCACATTAGCATATGCAATATAACGTGGTAGAAGAGTAAAATAAGCACCAAGCGTCGCACAACGCGAATTCTGTAACGAGGCGCCGCACAATGCGAATTGCGCAACGAGTAGGTTGTGAAATGCTTCCAACCCATTACAAAGATCTCTGCCATAATTCTTCGTCGTCATCAGGCACAGCATCAACCTATGTGCGCATAATGACTTACATGCGTTTAGCAGGTACCACGGATCTGTAAAATGACGAAAAATGGCACAGTGCCCGCTGCTCCACATCTCAAAAATTAGAATGATTTAGAGCGTAGTGGGTTCCTCGCAAGTGCACTTGTATTGGTTGCCAAGGAAGCCTATAAGCGCAGATCCATTTCCTCGGGGTCTCAGTAGAATTACAATGCTTTATAGCGTTGTGGGTTCCTCGCAAGTGCACTTGTATTGGTTGCCAAGGAAGTCCATAAGCGCATGATCCATTTCCTCGGGGTCTCAGTAACGTTCTTTGCCCCCCCCCCCCTTCCGTCTCTCTCCCACGTCAACGTATGTTATACATCATGACGGGAGAGGGAAATAGCGACCGGGCGTCACCCAATGCAAATTACATAACTGGTGGGCCGTTTAAAGATTCCAACCCATTACAAAGGGATGAGCTATAATTCTTCATCGTCATCAGTCGTCGCGTCAACAAAGTGCACATAATGCCTTACAGACGTGTAGCTGGTGCTTGGCTTCTCCGCAGAATGACGAATAATGGCTTAGTAGGTGCTTCCAAACCTCGCAAAAATTGTGATTTATGGCGTAGTGGGTACCTTTCTAGTGTACTTGTATTGTAGCCCCAAGAGAGCTTAACGGGCTCTAGAAACGCCGCTCTTCCAGCTTTCGCTGTGACTGTGCTGCGGTTTCAGCGCAGGCCTGGCGTTTTTAACGCGGTAGCGTTAGAGAGCTCGTGTCGCAGAAATTCCGCTGTCGGCGTCGGCACCGTTGGTTGTGAGCGAAAAATCATCCGTGAGCGAAAAATCGAGAAAGTAGCAAATAAAATAAACGATAAAATCTTCGGTCCCTATGAGGGTCGAACCCGGGCCGCTCGCGTGGAAAGCAGGTGTCTTACCACAAAGCCACGATGTTGCTTGCAGCTGCTTCGGACAAAAACACTACATAAATGTCTTGTAGTGAAAGGAGTCTCGACGCATTTTGTTCGGCAGGTGTCACGACGAAAACGAGCCCATACGGTAGGCGCATTCGCGAGGCCATCAAACTACGTCGAAAAACGCCGGGATAGTGCAGCCATCGCCGCTAAATACACACAAGAACTTTCAAACAGCTCTAAAAATGGACGACTATGTCCATCTAGAAGAAAACATATCAAGCCAACGCAGCAAACGCTAGATAATGTGCTGCCATCTGTGAGGCATTGTGAGAAATATGTCTCGCCTTTTCATGGCTTCCGAGAGGGCCCGCGCGGCGTATATCTTGGAGGCCATGCGACTCTCGCTTTAGATCGAAAGCCTGTAAAATTCGCGCGCGTGCGTGCGTGTGTGTGTGTAACAATACACATTAATAAGTATGCACTTAGTGGTTGAAGTGCGCACTAGGGGCCGGATTTCGCTATCGCGTTCAAGTCTTAAAGGCGAAGCTTAAGGGTCCCCCAATTTTTTTTTTAAATTGGTGTTGATGTAAGCATGCGTCTGTCCGCAGTGCCAGAAAGCACGAAGGTAGACGTGCAATTTTCCGTTATATGTCTTTGAATAACTCAATATCTGGTAATATATGTTACTAGTAGATTATACCTCAAATTCTCAGTCATCGAGTCCTTTGATCATCATAGTTTTGGGCTACTGAAGCTTAAAATAACAAAAAAAAAACAGTATACCATACAAAGGGGAATTAAAATTGGTTCTTGCGTATTCAGATAAGAAAAATCTGAGAGTCTGGCACAGGTGGCAGAATCTATTTTAGGTGATGTGTTAGTGAGCCGACTTGTAGCAAAAGATGACTCTTGCTCATTACCGAAGCCATCAACGTTGGTCAAGGCGATTGTCTCTTTTTAACTACTTTGATTTATTTTATTTGCGGAACAAACAAAGCTGGTATGGCTTAGCAACACCTCTGATACGGTTAATTGGACGTCTTTAGACTGACGTTGCCGCTATCACAAAGACACGAAATGTACTAAAGCTCAGGTTGCGCAACGGGCGAATGTAGAGGCGCTAAGATTCTGCCCTTACTTCAATTCGCTTTTTCGGCACATCGAATTGAGAGAATAATCCGGGGATTTTTGCGCGCTACCGTTTTTCTGTTAGTTTCGTCTTTTACGTCTGGGCGTCAAACACGCAATTGCTATGCGGAAGTCGATGAGCGGTACGAAAGTCAGATAATGTATATAAATTCGGCCGTGATGCACCACATATTGAGACACACTTGGCGTTTCTTTTCTTTCTTTTTTTTTTGGATACGCGGCTTAGTAGGAGAGTGTCTTGGACGTTACTCTCGTAACGTTCGTACATTGAAAGGCTGCGAGCGTTAAACTGGAAGAAAGGATCATTCACAATGATCTGCCGCAGTGATGCAGCGTCCACGGTTGGCTTTGCCTTCCAGTAGCAAGTGGAGTAGCAACTGGATCAGTAGCAACTGCAGGACAGATATCCGACAGTGGCGCCTCGTAAAGGCATACGTAAGAGTAAGCCGATCTTCTTTTATGTTACAATTCCCCCCTTCTCTATTTAATCTATTCTTAAGGCGAGAGCCTTACATGCCTCATCAAATGCGGAAAGTGACCGTCGGCGTCAACACGAATGATGCAAAACATCATCATCATATGATGACGTCAACCTTATGACGGCATCATGACGTCACAGGTGGCCAAAATTTGTGACGTCATCGCGACGTCACATAATGACGTCGTCAATGACACCGTCACTTGGTCAAAGGTGGGCCGATCCCGAGGGCACTGCTTCGGGAGTAGGGGGAGGGAGGATATAGGGGGGAGGGGGAGTCGATCGAGATTGATCGAGTCCTCTTGAGCAAATGCATCAGTGACCGTGTGAGTTTTCCTTTGTGTTAAACTAGATCAGGAGTTACCGTCGTAATCCTTCGTAGTTATTCCCTCAGCTGCACTAATCGTAACCGGTACATGCTGTGACTAGGTGCATCTTGCGGCCGATGGCTTGGTTATGCTGAAAGTACTGGCACTTGTCGAGCCATCGAAATCAAGCAGCACGAAATCTGGTCGATTTTAGAATAGAGCGAGGGCCTTATCAGAACAGAAGCATTTTAACGTACTATGTCCCGTCGCCGACTCATTTCAGGCGCTGTTGCTCCAGAGGAGCCTGCCGAAATTTTGAACTGGCACGGATCTCACCCCTAGCCGCCAAAATTTTTAAATCCTCTCCGCGGTTAGGTTACCCCTCTCCCCGCTCAATAATCTGGACTCCCGGCCATCAGGGCCTCGTAGGCAATGAGGCAGCGCACGCTGCCATCCACGCACTCATTCCCCGGGCCACTGCCTCGCCCACCGATGACCCCTTTGATCCAGAAGATGTTGTGTTATCGTGTTTGTGCATCGTGGTGCTGACGCAGACGCGCTTCGCTATCAGCGGTGACCTGGACTCGGACTGTTGGGCTTCGTGACGTCAATGCTCGGTGTGATAGTGGCTCGAGCATGTATATAAGCAACCGCCCCTTTTCCTTCCTGTTTGTTAGACAGTTGGTTGTGTGACCGAATAAACATGTGTTGCCCTTAGCCACCGTGTGCTGCCTGCAGGTCTCGCCCCTGTTTAGACGAAGATATAATAGAAGAAAACTCTCCTCTCCTAACTTTTCAAGATATAACTACCCATTATCGGGACTCCCACCGCCGCTTTCCTGTGCTTTGCAAAGGGCTCAGGAAGGCGGACGAGAGAATTCTTCTCCGGCTATTCACGAATACGCTACTGTGCCCGGCAGTGCTTAAACATTTTGATTCTCCTTTTTCCGGCCTCTGCCAGTACTGTGCGGGGGTGGCTGACACCTACCACCTAGTATGGGCATGCCAGCTCAATCCTTCTTTATCCCCGAACCCCAACCCAACCCGAGAGGACTGGGAGGTGGCCCAGGACCTTCCGGCCCAAAAAGCCATGGCCCGGTGTGTCAGGACAGTGGTCACGACCAATGGGGTCCCTGACTAGGAACTCCACCTGGTATTGTAAGGGAGCTCACCCACTAGGGGCTGGTGTCCCGAATAACCTCTCTGTATATAACAGCTTAATAAATGTTTACTACTACTTCACTGAGACAGCTGCGGCGTCAGCAACAAAATATATCTCTATTACTGAAACATCTAAAGAAGCAAGCTGTCAAGCTTTTGCCACGTGTTTGAGAAATCTGCTGTGCCGTCAGGTATCGCGCATAAGTTGCGTTTACTGTTGCTTAAAGCAAAAATTTCGAAGCGTCGCTTATAAGTGTCTTCTGAGATGCCACATGTGGAACGAAAGCTAGTTTAATTGAGAATCGCATTAAAATCAGAACTCTACTTTTTCAGATGCTACAGTAGGGATGGAGCGAGGAATATGAAACATCATGTCGCGAGGCAATCGCCGGCGCTGTAAGGAGTAGCAAGAAGAAATATACGTAAAGGCAGGGAGGTTAGCCAGTTCTCAGAGTGGCTGGCTACCCTGTGCTGGGGAAAGGCGGTAAGGAGAATAAGAGACAACAGGAAAGAGGTGTTACAAAAAAGAAAAGAAGAGCGAAAAAATAAGAAAAAAGGGAGAAAAAGTATAATAAGACACTGCTTAAAGGGACACTAAAAAGAAACAATTAATTGGTTTAGACTGATAAAGTGTGCTCGGAAAACTCCTGTGTAGTTTATTTCACCACCATAGGTTTATTATTAGAGGAGAAAACCAAGTTCAAAGTTTCATCTTTAAATTTCGCGCCGAACTTTGTAATTCGTGACGTAAAAGATTTCAAAGAGAATTTAACATATTTTGGTGCCACTGGCTCGACGAAATTTCCACAAACTCGTTATGTCAAGTCTCTGGCCCCCTCAGAGGACAATGTACTTCGGTTTAACTGATTAGTAACTACGTAGGCCCAAGCAGGCGCCGTCAAAAATATGTGACGTCACGGCAAATGGTGCGGGAATTCCAAGGTGGCGTCGCCACATGTATTTTCTTTTTGCGCGTTTTCTCGATTATTAAGCGTCTTCTCGCTTATTAGGCGTCTTCTCGCAGCAAGCGTGGTGTTTTGGTATCGTGGAAGAGTAGTTTACTAATTCGAGAAAAATCGTTTTGCTCTTTAGTGTCCCTTTAAAGTCGGTCTCTAGGACCAGTTGTCCTATTTCTCACTTGCTAGTAGGGGTGAAGAGCAATCTTTTTCGAGAAGATAAATAGTGGCAACGGCTTACTCACAATGAAAACACGAAAAAGCGTGAATATAACAAATAAAATAGTTCACAAAATCAGGAGACCAGTATATAAGAGTTAGTCGCCGTGAGGCCATGGTGCAATTTAAAGAGCAGCTGTAGTCTCTGCTGTCATTGCATCCTCGCAATATTTATATTCACAGTCTATTGCATCCTGGATCATCGAAAGCGTTGAACACAATCACAGGCGCTAGCTGTCCTCGAATGCCTTTGCCAAGCTCGCGCTGTCAGCGCGGGCTATTCCTGCTCGAGAAACAGAAGAAGATTCAATATGCCCGTTTAGCTGCCCGATTCTTGGCCAATCCCCCTGAGTGGGTGTGAGCCAGCAGTAAAGGATCTACATCTACATCTACAGCTACATTCAGACTGGCCTTCGTTCTTGAAGCTGGAAATGAAGAAAGCGACGAAAAAGTCGTCCACGCCTGGCGGCCTCGGTCCTGCGTACGCCCCGTCTGCAAGCAGCAGAGTCCTCAAGAAGCAGGGCAGCTCCACGAAGCAACCGAACCTCCCACAATCCGCAGGTGTAGTCAACCCGAACGAGGTGCACTCAAGCCAGGCGATTGAACAACGCGTTCTCGACGTGTCCAAGCATGAACGTGCCATTTTAGAGAAACATTCGAGTCCGGTAACTGTTCCGCAAACGATATGCCACCTAGCAGACCTAGAATCTCAACGCACAGCATGTGAAACGCGTATCAAGAGCAACGCTAAGAAGGCTTCTCCTACTGCAATTACAAGCAGAACCTCGACGACTAGAGATAAGTTTTCGACCAAGGCCTCCAAAAATGGGAACTTACGATACAGTCCCAAAGAGCGGTACGCTCCTTCTAAGACATCAGGTTCCGTAGTACAAAAGCGTGCTTCGTCAGAACCACTATTAGATGCCGCAAGATCGCACCACAGACGCAGGACTCGAAAGTCCAGCTCTGCGGGATCCATGCGTGATGAACGGCCGGCTGTTGCCACAAGTGCTGCACGTGTCGCCGCCGATGATCGGACGTGGAAGATGGCGTCTGAAGCGCGAACCTTCATCAGATCCCGTGAAGAACCGTCTTCCGCAGATCTGCGCCCACATTGTACGGCTGATCCTAAAACGTCAAAGCGAAGCGAATCCTTCTCGTTGGACACGGCGCTCATCGTCGAGCTGCAGAACATGACGAACGAGGCAGCCATCCGTGACATGATACGACGGATCGAGCAGTCTATGACGCTCGCTGCGAGCCTCGCAGAAGATCAGCCATCCACATCTACGACGACCATCACGTTGCCGGTGGAGCCGCCGACGAGCACGTCGACGTTCGAAGAGTCGCCGTCCAAGCATACGAGGTCCAGCACCGTCGATACACAAACGCCTGCAACCAGTGAAGAAACATCTCGCTTCACGAGCGGCAAGAAAGGTATGAAAGCAGGAAGAGCCTGCAAATTTGTTCTGGACAACCTACTGCGCTCGTGATGACACATAACCACAGTCGGAAGCGCCGAACTTGGTTAGTGAGTTCTTTCGTATTATAGTTCACACGCCCTCTCTCCGCGCAAGCCAGCACGCCCTCGACAAAAATCGACATTGTCTTTCTTTCATCATGATAACTATTGTTTTCGTGATTTCAAAGAATTTCAAAGAAGTTGAGCCGCTGGAAATTGAAAATTTTTATTTGAATGACTGTTCACTTTTTTTTTCACAGCCTTCTGCTGCTCCTCGGAAGCTTTGGAAGTTGCTAGGTTCAACGGGGAGGTTAACATCGCCGCTGTTGAAAAATTTGTTCATCATTGGAACTGCAAAACAGTAGCTTAAGCGTAATTCGTTGGCCGCTTCAGGTACTGTGGCCTCTCTTATTAAACGCTGAGGAGTCTAGACACTTTCAGGGACGAGAGCATGCCCTAATTATCAAGCGCACGAGTCGTGTAAGCAGATTGTTTATTTATAAAGCATGAAATAAAACATACAGTTGTCAAGGATCTTATATACATGTAAGTGTGCGAGCAATCTACACCGCCAGAGCCCACTGGCGTAGCCAGGGGAGGGGGTTCCCCCCTCGAAGTTTTTCAATTTTGCATGTGTATATATACACGCACACATACAAACGCACACATGAGGCTACATAAAGTGTGGTTACCCCTCCGGAAACATTACCTGATTACTGCTTCCGGCGTTTCACATAATTTATAATTATCATCAACTTTGTATCGACAGGTAGCGCAACTCGCGAGTCCACCAGCTCAACGACTTCCAGCAAGGGCGAGAGCAGCAATGCCACAGGTAAAACGGAATCCGATTGGTATCCGTTTTGCCTACAGTTCAAGGTCCTCGCCCTGGTCGCGGTGGCAGTACTCCTGTTCGTGGTGGTCGTCTTGATCCCGCGCTTGAACCGCACTCGGGGCTCGTTGGCGCGCTCGAGTCAAGAGCGACGTGACTGGTCGAGTGTGTGCAAAAAGCCGGCCTGCCACAGAGCCCTCGACTCGCTGATAGAGCCCATGGACTTGAACGTGTCTCCGTGCGACGACTTTTACAGGTGGGCTACAAGTTTTCACGTTTAACATCTTTGTCTCTCTATATTTACGTCCGCTACGTACAGTACGAAGGTCTTTCCCAATGAAATTCGACTGACCCAGTCAAGCGCGAGCTGGTCTATTTTTATACCTGGAATTTTTCTTCACTTTTTCACCGACCATATTTTCTCTTCCCATCCCTTGGAACTCATTCTATCATTCTAAATGAGCTTTTATCATTCTAAATGAGCTATCATTCTAAATGAACATGAACGTTTGAGTGTGGTGGGGTCGCGTGGGGACCCAGGGTGCCCGGGAGGTCCAGAATTCCCTTGCAATAAAGTTTTTTCGACTCGACTCGACTCGACTCTAAATGAGCACCTCTTGTCTGTGCTATGCATTACATGGCTTGTCCAGCTCGATTTTGTCAACTAGTATATCGACAATCCCTGTTTGGTCAGTGGCTTTCAAATTCCAGTCTCAGAGAGCAATCACTTATGCTTTCCCTACAGATTACAACCAGCGTTGTGAGCGAGATGGCTTTCTCTGCATACAAAATTCAGCTCATAATAGATATTGATGCTCGTCATTTGTCTTACAAGCGTCACATTCTGCTGATAGTCAATGTGCTCGTTTTTCAGATGTAACGGTTCATCGGAACACTTTCTTTTTTTCATTTGTGCACACTTCAATTTTAATATATTTTGCTAACACTGATTTTTATCATACCGCCATTTCATCATTGGTTGCAGTCCGGCGGTGTTCCCTTAGCATTATGTGGCTGGCTTGTGCCTAGGTAGCGTTCAATTATCTGTTTCTTGCGCTATGACAAATACTACGCTCGCTGTCGCCATAAAACCAACTGTTGTTATTGAGTTCACTGCTGCAAGCGCTTCCGGAAACATGACCATTGCATTCTTCTATTAAAAAGAAACGTTGCGCCTATGGACCACTTTTGTAAAACAAAAATGCATCAAACCTTTAACAGCAGAGCTGTTCAAGCTCTACGTTCCGCCGATTCGCGTGACCAGAAAGCTACGAACGGTCTCTGCCTTATAAGGCATCTCGCATCACCTAGCACCTGGCACCTAGCCTGTGCAACGCAATAACTCGGCTGGCGCGCGTTCTCTTCGTCTTCTTCTTCATCTTAGGATTGACTGTAAATAAAGGCAGTTTGCTCTTGGCGACGTAGATTCTAGAAATGAGGATAGTTATATTCATTTTCCTGTATTGCATAGTAACTTGGCGGATAATAAGGCCCCTTGATGTTGACAGGATGGATGTGCAATGCAGGCATTTCTTCAATGCGTGCACCTTCTGAAGAAAACAAAAGAGAAGCTCAGAACAGATAAACAGAAGAGAAAGGAGAGAAAGAAACCGAGAGATAAAAGAAATAGACAGAGAAAAAGAGAAAGAAAGAAACGGGCAGGAACATACAGAGGACCTTGCTAACTAAGAACATGATAATTAAGTCATATGCAATTAGATCATTGTTAATTATGACATTTATAATTAAGACCATACTAATTAAGACCCTGCTAATATAGTTTGTTCACAAGCTCCACTGTTAGTCCAGCCTTGCACCACTACTGCAAGTTGCCAACATTTTTTTTTCACTCTTTTGCAGGCACGTGTGTGGTCGATGGAGGGCTAGAAATCCGAAGCGCCTGAGCTACGCCTCTGAGAACCACCACAACTTCCTCATGGGTATTCACCGCAGATTGGCTGGCCATTCATTCGACTCTCGCTGGAACGGTAGTGACACGCCACCAAACCACGGCGGCTGCGAGCGGCGCAATCGCATTGTGGCCGCTTTCTACGCCAGCTGCCTACACTTCGGGCGTCGACCGTCTATCCCATCTCTGCGCGCCGTGCTTTCTAGGGTGCGTAAGTTGCGCTTACTGTTTTGTGGGAGAGTGGCGAATGTTGTAATAACTTCTAGCGCGAATGTTCTTATAATTCATCCTCAAAACTTGATCCCTATGCGATTCCGCCATCTGAAAATCTCATTACTCGAACCTTTTCGTGGCTTTTATTTCGGTTCCAATACGCCGACTGATGTGAATTCGTCACACTTCTGCTATTGCTTGCTATATTTGCGACTTTTTACATAGTATACGATTATGAGACACAGTATGCGACTTTCTACGTAAAGCGTCGCTATTTCATGAAGGCAGTTTGCCTCTTAAGTGCAGCAATGGGGAATAAAAAATAAATACAAATGTTCCACTGCTAATATCATGCATTCTATTGGTAGTGTGGTCCCCTGTTTTAAGTTAAGCTGACAGTTTTTAGCAGTGAACCAACAGACTCACCCGACTGGGTAGTTCATCACTTACGGTTTCAGCTTTTGTAAATGGCTGCCTTATATCATTTTGTTATCCTATGTGAGAAATTTCACGAGCTGACACGCTGCTTTCTCACTGTAACCTTGAAATGCTATTAGATTCGTTCTTAGACGCAAGTGGAAGGTAGAAAACACAGTGTAATACTGATAGAGAACGTTTTTCTCTATTGCGGAAGTTTCAAAGGAGAACTAGTCTTCATCAAGAATCTTAGTGACTTTCGTAAGATTTGTAGCTTTATCAGGAACATTTGAATAGAATCTGTTCTCTCATATTTCGTGTACAATATAGATCTGTACAGAAGTCTCAGGGTGAAGATACAGGGATCTCGAACACTGCCTGTAATGGGTTGCGTAGCGCGAAATACAAGGAACCTATAGGCTACCATAGGGCTATACATAAATATCCCCCAAAACTGCTTGCTCCATGCAAATAAAAACTGTTTTTTCCTCCGCACATCTATTTTTACAGGTCGGTATCGACACTACAGTCTGGTTGAGCTCAAAAAGTTTCCAGGAGTTGCTTGCTCGGGTGGTATCCGCTTGCCTCTCCAGCGGCCTGGCTTCCGCGATCAGCGTCCGAAAAAGCCGCGATGGACACAGCATTTTTATCGAAGTCGGCGAGACGCTCAAACACAGTCTTTATAACGGTGATGACGACATTGGCGATGGCGTCTCAGCGGGGCGCCCACGACATTTCGTCGAAAATGCAATTGACGAACTGCAGCTGGACGTTCGTTGGGCAATGGTAGCTGAACTGGACGGATTCGTTGAGAGGATAAGGACAAAGCTCGAAGACGCGCACCGTTCGGAGCCATTCAGAAACATCGCGAACGAGCAACTGCCCCGTAAGCTAGCAGAACTTCCCTGGTACACTGTCCTCGTTCCGTACCGGGAAAACGAGACAACCTACTATTCCAGCGGCGTAAGTATTTAGACCGCTGCTAAAAAAGGCATTTTTAACTACGTGTTGCTCGTACGAGCCAAATCAAGGCAATCCGCATGAAGTATAGGTGTCAACAATATGAGAGGGAACACCGAATTTTCGTTCAATCCATGACTACTTGTAATGTATCGATATGAACGAGACGTACTGAATTGCCAGAGATATCGTTCTGCTTGAGTATTTAGCGTCATGAATACTTTTGCGCTTGCCAACTGCGTTTACCGCTATGACCATTAGAAGGAAATTTCAGTGTTCCCTCTCATATTGTTCACGACTGCGCATAGTTCGCAAAGGTTGTTGAGCAATCACAAAACGCACGTAAGAACGATCCGAACTAGATTCCGAACTAGATGCACCGCGGAAAAAAGCTGCCGTCATCAAAAAGAAATAAAGTAAGTAACAACGCGTTTTCTATCTCTGTAACCGGCACCTGAAGTTTGCAACGCATCATTGACGAGTCAAGGGACGACATTGCTTGTTTCTAGCATCAAAACTACTGTTCTTAACAATTTCAGTCACGATTGCGGTGATAACCGTAAAGGCGCACCTATCTGTACCAGCCGAAACCACAGCCGCCGTAGCTAAAGTTAAACAGAACTGAGGACATCTACTTAAGATAGATAACACGGGCGAGTTGGGTTCGAAACATATTTGTAAATCGCGCAAGAAAGAACAATAAACAAGAAAAGACGAACACAAAGGTAATAGTGTGGCGCATTTGCGCATGGAGAGTCAATGTGTCGAGGCTTTCTTGGATTCCCGTGCTTTCTTTACCCTTTTACACGTGAGCTTAAGATGCGGGCCTACATTTCTGCCTAAACATCTTCCCAGGTTCCTAAAAAGTTATCGTTTTACGTGCGTGGCCTCGTCGAAGTGGGAGAAGTCTTGCGTGCGTTGGGCGACTGGAGAGAACCGGATGTGGTCAACCTGTACACGCTCCTTGTGCCAGCGGCCCAACTGTTCGCCTACGTCCGACCGTGGCTGGTCCCTAGGAACGACCGCGAAGACAGAGTCATTCCAGCCTGCCTTCGTGCAACAGAGCACCGCTTTGTCTCGGTATTTTCCTCGATGCTAGCAGCCTGGACGGAGACGAATCGGGCTCGGTTGTACTTCCGCGACATGGTGTCGACGCTGAGACGCGCCCTCGGGAATACAATTCCTGACAAAAACGACCTGGCGAGAAACGAAGTAGATGCATATGTTGCATTCAGGGTCGTGACCATCGGTAAGTTGCTCGATTTTACCGCATTCTTATTTGTCTGATGGGATATACAATTCAGAAATGATTCATTCCGTAAAAGTAAGATTAGCAGTCAGTCCTTTCTAATAATATGTTCGCTATCACAATTGGTCGACTCCTCATCTTCCATTAGGGCGAAAGCCTTAGATGTCTCATCAAACGTGAAAACTGACCGCCGTCCCGCGTCGGCGTCCCACGTCAGCGGCGTCAACACGAGTGATGCAAAACCTTGATGACGTCACCATACGACGTGATCATGACGTCACAGATCGCGAAAATAAGTGACATTATCCGATGACGCCATTGCTTGGTCAAAGGTGGGTCGATCCGGGAGACATTGCAAAACCAAGTTAGTTGCAGAAAGCTTTCGAAAGGGGACTCTGGATGTTGAGTACGTCGACTTAGAACAAAAAGAAGATGGCTTTCGCCTTCGAGTCGACTGAGGCGTAAGGGACCGTGTGAGTTTTTGTTTAGAGACGATCTGTAGCGTAAGAATTGAAATAAGAATGTGGGCGTCAATTTTTTCAGCTCGTCTGAAGTATGCGAGGCGAATAGTATATACGCTAGCATGCCGAAATATCTGCCTTTGAAATGTCGCTCTGTCTTAATTATTAATTACTTTCGCAGCCGAGCGAAATCAGAGCGAGTGTGCGTGTCGCATGGAAGACCTGTCCTCAATATCCCTCTCCATCAACGACTTCATCGGTAACTTGATCCTTCTGTTCAAAGAGGACCGGTTCACCAGCGCTAAACAGTCCCGCGCACACATAGCAAAGGCTGTAAAAGACGGCTTGTACCAACTTCCCAGTTGCCTCGGGTCATTTGTATCAGGAGCAGGACACACAGTGATCGTACCTCCGCTGTACCTGTCTGGAGAGCTTCTGCAAGCCGAAGCGTCCGAGCCAAGCCTGGACGTTCCCACGGTAGGAGTGCCTATCCTGATCTCCTGGGCACGTTCGATAATGTCCACCGGAGAAGACGACTGGTCCACGACAGCTGCATCGTACGGCAGTTGCGTGCGCAAAAACCATCCTCTGGATCACGCACTGAGCGACAGGGCCTCCGACGAAGCGCTGCTCACTAATGCGCTGCTCGTGCCTTGGGCGATAAGTGTGGCGTTGACCGCAGCAGCCACGATGACTGGGATAGAACACGGTGCCTTCAGTTATGGTCAGTCGACACCGACTGCGGCTGCGTCCACCGACTTCAACGACAGCGCGAGGACGCAAGTTTTTTTCGGCAGGCTATGCCTCGTGGAGTGCGGTGACCCTACAGGCGCACCGGCTTGCAGTTATGCGACGGCACATTCGCCGGAGTTCGCTGAGGCCTTTGGCTGCCCGAGGCGTCCCGAGCCACCGGATCATCATCCCTGCACCAATATACTGAGGAGCCTTGCCGCTAGGCTTACATCGATTTCCGGCAATAGTTCCTTAACTTAAAGAACTTTATTGATGGGGAACGCTTTTGAACGCTTCTAGTTTTATGCACCGTAGTTTATTTTGCATTATTTCACTTACGTTTATCAAAAGAGACTTTCGTTGCTTACCGTAACTGTGCCCCCTTTAGATACCGGCATGCAAAGTTCCACATCAGTTGTTTTGTATTGAAGAGTTCCATAACCTCAAAGATCATTGCTAGAAAAATGCCGTAGTTCACTTCAGCAAACGTGGAATCGAAGAATCTGCTTTAGAATTTTCGGTCAATCTTTTTCTGTGCCTCATGTTTTCACGTATTTCGTGCGCGAATATAATGGCAGAGACCCATAACCGGACCGGTAGTGATATCGCTTCGCAATATGGAGCAGTATTGCGAATTTAGGCGCTGTGCGATGAACTTGTTTCTTGCATTCACTTATTCGTCAAACGCTCACCTGTCTCATTTGAGATGAACTGTGTAGTTATTAAGGGTACCGACAAGCAATTTTTATGGTACCTGTTTTCTTAAGCGCAACGGAAAGCTTACCAGTGTCTAATCACGGAATGGTAACGCGGAAAACGCCGTGAAAGATCTATAATCAAATTTTTCGATCTGCGAAATATCAAGTCTATACATGCAACACATGCTGCATTAGTGGGCGGTCAGCCCGAGAGTGGTTCTTTTTTGTGCGTGGCGATTTGGGGCTCATGCGTGCACTCCTTGCGCATGCGCCATAGCTAGACATGTTCCACTGGTTGTCGCGAAGGCAGCGCCGTTTCTCAGCGTGCTCCTTTTTTTGCGTCGTAAACGGTAAGCAGCACAGAATAGAGCGGGGATGGAAATAATATACGTACTCTAATTTTGAGCACGAATTATGCTGTACATGAAACCGTTAGACTGCGTACAGCAAACTGAACGACTCCATATTCCAGCTTCAAGGCTCTTCCGCTAGGGTGCGCGGCATACCAGTTTTTTGTGACTTTTAAACTCGATTTGAAAATTAAGTACTCCTGAGCATAGAGTTTCCTAAAATTAACTAGAGGGGACTCTGGCGCTGCGATCGTTCAGCTACCATGGGAATGATGGGTAGTACACAAATTTGCCTAGTCTTCGTGCTCGCGGCTTCAAACGTACTTGTGGCTTTGTTTATTGCTGTGTTTTGGCGTTCGTTTCGCATAAAAGAATCGACCGTTATGAACTTCGTGACCAGGTTTGATTTGGCGATCCTAAAAAAGTTAAAGTGGTGAAGTGGAACTGCTGACTTTTGCTGAACTTTGTTTTGCGACAAAGCGGATTCAGCCGACGCGCAGCCAAACGGAGCCGAAAGAACGAAGTTTAGACAAATTTGTGTACTACTCATCATTCCCATGCTGGCTGAAGCGTCATGCATTGCAGCTCCCATAGACACTAGCGCCAGAGTTCCCTCTAGTAAGTATTGTAGGAAACTCTATGCTCCTGAGATCGCGAAAAGGATGCTTGAATCTATAGCTATAATTCACGGTCTTTTCATTTCCACGAGGATCTGATCACACGCTCTGGCCAGTTGTCGGTCCCTTTAACAGGCAGAGGCACACTGAAAAGCTTCCGAGCGATCTATGAAAATCACCATAACCGTGTTATTAACTGTTATTCAGTTGTGCAAGTACTCCTTCCTTGCAGTTAACGCATTAACCTAGTTACGGCCCGCATAACGAACATGTACTGCATGAAGATCTCGTACATATGCATGTGACGGCATTCTGTGCACCTAGCTTTCAAAGAAAAACAAAACCTTGAATAACATTTTTACAGTAAATCAAAGAACCCGTACGTTAGGCAGTTCAAGCTGGTTTCCTTACTATTAAAATGCTCTGGGATATTTCTACTCTTCTCTGTATGAACACGAACGCAGCCATTGATTGGCGCTCGATGTATTGCAGGATGAAGTTGCAAAAATGCAGTCTTTCACGGGCCCAGTTTATTTCTCCAACGTGCGCCTAAAAGGTTGAAGCATATGGTTGAAGCGTTCAGCCGTAATTCATGATGAGTATTTTCATCATCATCATCATCCACCGCATCAACTGTTGGCCAATCCCTCAAGGTGGGTGGGAGCCAAAATGGTAAGTTCTACATCTACATCCACAACAAAGTGTACAGCTACATGGGTGCGCGAATTGCCTTACAGACGCGGAGTGAGAGCTTATCTACTGCGCAAAGTGATGATTTATGACGCAGTGGGTACCTCGCACCTGTACTTGCTGGCACCGTATACGCTAAAAGAGTTTACAGCCGGCTCTATGAATGCCACTCCTCTATCGTGTGGTGTGACTGTGCTGCGTGTTCCGCGCAAGCCTGGCGCTTATTTTTTTTTTTAGATACTTCTTTGGATCCCGTTATGGACTTAAATGAGATGTCAAAATTGTAATGCTAGCACTGACTAACTTTCGCTAAATGTTGCCTAATTTTCGCTAGTGTTTGCCAGTGTTGTCGGTGTATGAACATGGTATGAACAGCCAATGCTGTCGCACGCATCGCAGTTCCCCCGAGACAAATTCGTAGCAATTTTTCTAATTGCGTGATTAATCTGCGTAAGTTATTCATTTTTGCAAGCTTTAAATATGAGGAACAGTTTCCAATGGCGAGGTTGTATAGCTTCGTACGAAATTTCCGACTCAGCGCCTTTATTTTTTTACCTTGCGTAAATTTTTCCCGCGTCACAGTGGAGCTCTTTCAGATCAAATACAGGCCGTCCAGAAGGCCCACGATATGGCGGTAAGGTTAAATCTTACTGTCCCAACGTGGGAGCCGCCTGCGTCAACTTAGGGTTGATCTTCAGGACCCGAATAAAGTTCATCATACCATCACAACGAAAGTCGACGAAGTTTGAAATGTACACACACGTTATCTAAGCTAGACTACCATGCTTATATATATATATATGTATTTATATATATATATATATATATATATATATATATATATATATATATATATATATATATATATAATTATTTAATTCTATTATTTAACACTTTTGCTTCATTAGCATTCAACAAACAAACCAAAAATGCCATCATATTTTTGGATGAAGGAAGGGAATCACCTTTTGCGTTGGTGAGGTGGTGAAGTATAGGCCGTCGAAGCTGGTAGCCCTGGAAAGTGCTATGTAGACCAACTTCAGTGGATGGCGCTTATCATATCCGAAGACTATATGGGCGTATGTGGCTCTTTGTGACTTATATATACGTATGGCGTTTGCTTGCACAAGGGGAAACTGAGCCCTCTTACACGAGATATTTTTCTGGCGTATGTCCTGGCTGTCGTGGTTGGCAGTCCCACGGGCACTCATTTCAATTCTATTGAGGATGTGCGGTCGTGATGTGCTTTGTCCTGGCTGGGACGACAATACCGTGGACGTTGGAAATTCAAGCCAAAGTCGCAAGAGGTTGATGAGGCTGTTGCATTAACGAGTCAATCGCATACGTCTATGCTGACCGTGACCATGTACGGCGTACCGATGCTCAGGTAGCTTACCCATGTTGCTACCCAGAGGCCGGCAGCCTACCCGTGTTGCTTGCGTTCATGTTGGCCACATTTGTCAGGGCATTCCTGTGTACCTGCTTGTTCTTATAGCCAATTATGTTATCACATGCAAGATGACATAACACGTTGTCCGCAGCCTCGAGGCAACGTGCGTTATAGCGGTCGACGTCCGCATTGCTGTAGTACAGCCGTGTGCCCTCAGGGCACTTAGCGGCGGCTTCTTGGCGTGTCACAAAGCGGCTGTCAATCAGTCTGACGTCATACCCGATTCGCATGAGGCCATCTCCTAGCCTCATATGAAATGAAGAGAACACTGCGTCATTAGGAAGTTTTCGAATAGTGGCCCCAAAGCAATAGCATCGAGGCCACTGCGCATGCGCGTGACCCAAACGGCGTTTGGGTTTTTGCGTTGGAGATGCTGTTTCTCGAATTTAGCGGGAGCCCCAAAGCTTGCCCCAAAAGCTTTGCGTGAAAAAAACATGACGGCACCCACTGAAGCGACTGCTCTTGGACAAGACCACACGTGACCTAGAATAGGGGAGGTGCCCAAAGCGCCGCAGACCCTATTCCAAAAGTCTTAGCCCCTGTTTGACCCAAAGCGAGCACACGCGAAGGGCGTTGGGGCCCCAAACTTTTGGGGCCCCTATTCGAAAACTCCTTATTATGGCGGACCACGTGGACGAGTGGATGGCAGTCGAGCGTGTTCCAGGAGTGTTCTGTCTTCAGCTCCCTCACTTGCCTATGGCACATGCGCGCATAACATGAACTGTGGTATGCGGGTATGTGCCACACGTTACTGAGGAAAGGATTTTATGGCGTACGCGAGAGGTGTTTTGTGTTATTCATGTCATGACCAGTGAATCGTGTTCGTCTTTCACTGAGCCCCCGCTATGCCACTTTTAGTATAATACAAGTTATGGAGACGACCAGGAGAGCGCCCAGACGTAGGCGGCTAGATAGATGGATAGATACGTAGATAGAAACGGCCAAAGTGCCTGAGGTTCGCTAAAAAATACTTCGCATTTAAATCGTGCTTGAAACCAACGTGCCTTATCTATTAACGTCTTTCTTACCTCGTAAGCAGCTTAGGAAAGTCAGAGGTCGGTCTAGGTGCTTGCGCGTGATTCAAAGTGAAGCAGCAGCGCGACTTTTCCGATGAGGACAAAATCTGACAGGGCCCACAAGGACGATCACTTGTACTTGCTTAAAAAGAAATAAATAAAGCTTGCGAAATTTTTGCGTGACGTTGCGTCCTTACTTTACTTCGAAGATGACGAAGAAGAAGCAGTCGGCGTCATTCGTGCACGTGCCTTCACGTCTAGGCAACGAGAAGGAAGAAGCGAAGATCCCGGTATCTGTGTTCCACCATCTCGGCTGAGGCATGAGTGCTTCATCTCCTCGTGAAAACACTGGTGAGAGCTGATAAATCGCGTTTAGCTGCTGATACCGTACTGTAATAATCTGTACGCGTGATAAATTCTTACGGGTAGCCGAAAACTAATCAGTTGCTTCTCTTCAGATGCATTGCGAAGCAACCTAACCTTCTCGCTTCATGTCAACTTGTGTCAGCGCTGCGAAGTCGCTGTATTTTTTTTCCTTGTAAATACGTAACAATGGGGTGGTTCGCTGTGAGCTCTAAGTATTTGTTATTAGAGGCGGATTTTTCAAAGAAATAAATGAAAAGATAACAAGCACATTGTTCTCCGGGATCGAAACTATGAACTGTTCGGTGTCAGATGGTTCACTACGCAACAGGCACTGAAGGCGCCGATACCAAAAGACAGCACATGTTGACCCGAAAAGAAAACGTACGTTATTATTTAATCGAGATAATTATTGTATGTATTCTTTTAAATCGGAAGCTTTAAAATGTACGGGATACTTCCTCAAAGCTACCTTCGTATATGCAACCTTTACAATTCCAGACATGCCAGCTATTTTGACAAATGTTCGCAGGTTCCTAACTCTATAGCACTCTAAACCCTAAGCATTTAGAATATGTAGTGTTGACTCCCATATGCAATACTTTTCTGCGTAAGTATTTTGTCTTCTCTGCTTAATATGCGCACTGTATGTGTTCAGACATGTAAAAGAGGTTATTTTCATTATATGTATCTAATCATTTCTAGCAGCATCAAAATCATCCGTCACTGGAACAGTTGACGACGGCATACCGAAGGAGCTAGAAGAAGTATTTGAGTAAGTAGCAGCAACGAAGGCACAAGCAGCTCTTGTTCCAGGTTATCGCAATTCTCAATAATTCGGTTGCATTTGCATGATGCAGAGAAAAATTCGGGATAGTTTTGACGCTTAGTTTGTTTAATGAATGTGTAAGTCCACGTGTTAAACAATCATCGTGTTTAAAAAAAAAACAAAACACAGCGCGGTTTATTAATGTATCTCCGCCATTGTTCCAACTACTTCCTCTTTCTTCACAGCAGACTGCCCACTACTAGTTTATGTCCCAAGTGTGTCGTGCCAGAAGAAAAAGAAAAGTATGCCACAGTATTTTAGTAGGGATTCCAACCGTGCGTATTATTTAGAGCACACGCGTACAGAAAAGCAAAAAGTTTGCTTTCCTCACAATGGTGCCCATTACAGCTGGAGAAGCTTGTTGTTCCAAAACATGCAGTAAGTGTTACGTGCGGCGTCGTTGGCCGACGCGGACTCAGGGGGTAGCGTGGAGCTGAGCGGCGGGAGACGTACCGCAGGCCCAGGGACGTCCAGAACAGCAGGAAGCCGAGGCAGAGAGACCGGCGTTGAGGAAAACTTAACAGACGTTTATTTACAACATCATAGAGGACAGGATCGTCAGAACGACATCTAGTCCGACCGATCCGTCCCGAGCAGACGCTCTGCTGCTCCTTAAATACGCTTCATTCCCAAGATAGGGAAACTCCTTAATCAGCAAATGTCCAATCACAAATGAGCATGCCTTTGAAGCTGCATAACTAGCAAACGTCCAATCAGAAGCATGCATGCCTTTGGAGAGTCCGTCTCTTCGACACATAGGTCACCGCCCCCAGGATGGCACGCCAGGGACCACTGCACTCTCACTCTCCACGTCCGACCAGTTCGGAAGAAAAGGGGGGGGGGAGACAATGCCACCTCGGGGAACTGATAATCCTTTTACGAACAAAGGCACCAGCCTTAGCCAAAAGCACACTCGATGCAAATACGCGTCCCACGGAGGGGACCCGCGTGTAGCAGCCAGCTTCCCGCCGAAGCGCTCAGTTCAGGGAAAAGACAGCAGGTGTAGGTAAATCCGTTCTCCGAAACGAGGGGGGGGGGTGTCCAAGAAGCAGGAAAACTCGTTTGGAGACAGCTGGCCCAGGACCTTCGTATCTGCTTTGTAACAGCTTCCCCGGCGGCAGGCCGAGACCTCGACGTACAAAGGTCAACCACCTTTGTGGGGAGAGGTCGATGAAGACAATGCTGGTATGCCGAAGTCGTGCACACCCCGATGCTGCTCTGCTGCATTCCTCTGCCACCTCCGGTGATCTCGAACATCTGGTAGCGTCGTCCAAGTTCGGAGAAAAGCTTCTTGCTCTGCTGGCCAACATTCCTTCTCGAAAGACAGCACCTGTGTCAACCACGCGAGAACCACAACCGCCAAGCAGGCAAGCGCCCGTACTCTCTCCCTGAGACCCACCAGGCTTTTACTCCAAACAAAATGACCTGTTCTCAAAACAATAGCAGCAATTCCAACAACCAAACCTGAAATAGGCTGCTCAAATCCACAAACACATGTCGTGATGAAGCACGACCACATCAACAACAAAAAAAAGGCAATTGTAAACCTGTCACAAAAAAAAATTGAACCTGAATACACAAGCCAGAGTACTCGATGCCATCAAGTTCCCTGAATTGCACACAACACTAGCCTTCGGCTAAAACCCTTTCACTCATTGCACTTGGCAAATGAGTTCTGCATTAAGAAAACAAAGTGCTTAAAACTAAATACGAAATAAAACTGAAAATAAAACTTACACGTATACCATAATACAAAGTGAAAAGTTAAAACCATACTGACGCGCTTACTATCACGTAACGCCAAAACAAATCAGTAGTACGTTAAACAGAGGCCTTTAACATTCAGCCTTCATCTCTGTAACCACTACGAACAGCTCTTACAAGAGCGCTAACGGTCATGTCTCTTAAGAAAACAAACAAATAACCAAACAACCACCTCAGTGTCTGCTTCTGCGATAAAGAGGAATGTAAAAATTTTACAAAACAACGCTGCATTCCTTCCTCATCGGCAGGCGACAAAACCTTATCAAGCACATCCTTCCCAAAATTGAATACAAGGTAAATTCTCAGTATTCAACGTTACACTGTGCTTATCTGCATGCGGCGCCCTTTCAGACGAGCTCTGGGGAGACGCGCATGCCACAGATTTCGAGGGGTCCGGTCTCGACAAATGAACAAAGAACAAACCTGTCCGACGCGCTCAGTAGCGGCTACTTTTGACCCGCGGCCTCTGCCTCTCGATTCTGACAAAGGGCATCGCTTGCCCATTGTGCCCCTCCGGGCTAAGCCGTCAGCCTTTAGCCACGGTGGGGGACAGCTTTTGTCACGATTCCGGCGTACGCGACACCTCGCTGTTCTGCCTCTACTTGGCAGTGAAAACGATGAGATCAGGCGGTGACTTTGGCGTCTGAATTCCACTGAAATTCTTTTCTTCGCGACGCGCCTCACGTCCGATCTAGATTTCCGCGGGACTCTCAACTTGGAACTTGTCCTAGCACGCCTTTTTGGGATTTCAGGCCTAGCCTTTATCTTGGCGTCTCGAAGAATGCGGTCGTCGCGTTTGGCTAGCGCTTTAGCACGCTTACCGCCACTGGTCTCTTTTGCGTTCGCCTTTCGCTTGCGTCGGTGCCTTTTTCTCACCGAACGGCTCGCAGCGCTCATAGTCTCGGCACTAGTACTCTCAAGTGCGCTGCCTTCGACCTTCGCTGCTAATACTTTAAGCGGCTGAACTGACTTGTCCTCTGGGCCGTTACTAGGTATCTCTGAGTCTGACCTAACGGTAGTCCCGACACTCTCTAAGTCAGCCAGCTCGCCCTGAGATGTCTCTTCAGCTTCGGGCGTTCTATCGCTTTCGTGGTTAGCCCCGTTTCTCTGGCCTTCGAAGTCGGCCTCCTGCTCTTCGCGTCTTTGACACTCTTCAATCTCACTCGCCTTGCGTAGCGCCTCTGTCTCTCGCGCCACACGAAGTGCTTCTTGTTCTCGCGCTTCCTCATCTAGCGCTTTTCGACGTGCTTCATCCTCACGCGCCTTGCGGAGCGCCTCGGCCTCTTGCGCCACGCGAAGTGCTTCTTCCTCTTTCGTCTTGCGAAGCGCCTCGTCCTCACGTGCTTTGAGACGGGCCTCAATTTCTAGCGCTTTGCTACGCGCTTCTTTCTCACGCGCTTTGCGTAGCACCTCAGTCTCTCGCGCCACGCGAAGTGCTTCTTGCTCTCGCGCTCTGTGACTCGTTTCCTCCTCTAGCGCCCTGGCGTCCTCAAGCGCCTCACGACGGGCTTCGGCCTCTAGCGCCTCGCGACGGGTCTCAGCTTCAAGCGCTTTACGGCGCGCGTCATCCTCAAGCGCTTCAGCGCTGTCTTTGTTGCCTCGGCTTTCGCAGTCAGCAAGACCTGACGCACCCAAGTGGCGCAACAAGGCATCTTTGGCCTTATCAAAGTCTTGCGCTTCCTCCGTGGCTAAGCGCTCCAAAATGCATGTAATTTGGTGCGGCAGCAACGTCACAAGCCTCTCCAACCAAAGGTCTCGGCTAACGCCAACGTCCTCGCAGACAGTCTTAAAGCCAGCAAGAAAAGTCTCAATGTTCTCGCCTGACTTGAAGACGTGGAGACGGCATCGTGCTCGCTGCCACTTAATCGCCTGAATTTCACGATCAAGCTCCTTCATCTGGTGAGCTCCCGAGCCTGCCTCTCGCATTCCTCCGCCTCTCGCTTTTCACGCCTTTCGCGTTCCTCTGCCTCCCGCCTTTCACGCCGTTTGCGTTCCTCTGCCTCTCGCTTTTCGCGCTTCAGCCTCTCATTTCTTTCTTCCGCTTCGCGCCTTTCTTTTCTTTCTTCAGCCTCGCGCCTAAGCCTCTCATTTCTTTCTTCCTCAATTAGCTCTAGACACTCTGAGAGCTCGTCGTCGTCTGCCTCAAGGTTCTCAATAGCCTCGATAATCTCTGGCTTCCTCATTTGTTCTCGAACATCCAAACCCAAACTTTTGGCTAACTCTAGCAAAAGCGGTTTTTTCAGTGCCTTCAGATTCATGGTTGCTGCAAGTGCTGCTAACTTCACTACTACTAAGACGCTACGTTCCCATGCACAGGTCAACGTAGAGTAGTTACCCAAAATTACCACCTTTCGTACAAAACTCGAGACAAAGCCTGGTAAAATCTCAGTGAAGAAAAGTCAAGCACTCACCACACCCTGCAGCCATGATCTCGGCGGAGACGATCCCGATGCTGGCGCGAGCTTGTTGCGACTTGGCGTGAGCAGAATCCCGTCGCTGCCATCCAGTTGTTACGACCGAGTATTTGGATCCATCCCACCGCTGTCGACTAGTTGTTACGTGCGGCGTCGTTGGCCGACGCGGACTCAGGGGGTAGCGTAGAGCTGAGCGGCGGGAGACGTACCGCAGGCCCAGGGACGTCCAGAACAGCAGGAAGCCGAGGCAGAGAGACCGGCGTTGAGGAAAACTTAACAGACGTTTATTTACAACATCATAGAGGACAGGATCGTCAGAACGACATCTAGTCCGACCGATCCGTCCCGAGCAGACGCTCTGCTGCTCCTTAAATACGCTTCATTCCCAAGATAGGAAAACTCCTTAATCAGCAAATGTCCAATCACAAATGAGCATGCCTTTGAAGCTGCATAACTAGCAAACGTCCAATCACAAGCATGCATGCCTTTGGAGAGTCCGTCTCTTCGACACATAGGTCACCGCCCCCAGGATGGCACGCCAGGGACCACTGCACTCTCACTCTCCACGTCCGACCAGTTCGGAAGAAAAGGGGGGGGGGGGAGACAATGCCACCTCGGGGAACTGATAATCCTTTTACGAACAAAGGCACCAGCCTTAGCCAAAAGCACACTCGATGCAAATACGCGTCCCACGGAGGGGACCCGCGTGTAGCAGCCAGCTTCCCGCCGAAGCGCTCAGTTCAGGGAAAAGACAGCAGGTGTAGGTAAATCCGTTCTCCGAAACGAGGGGGGGGGGGTGTCCAAGAAGCAGGAAAACTCGTTTGGAGACAGCTGGCCCAGGACCTTCGTATCTGCTTTGTAACATAAGGTATAGTCTGGCGGGGTTCGTAAAACAAGAAAAAATAGTTTTTACGTCAACTTTTTGAGCTCCGCTAATGAAAATTCACCTACATCTTCGAATTCGCAGGAAAATTTATATTGAAATTGATTATCTCAGCACATAATCTGGGTTTTTTTTTCTAAATTTATTATATGATTTAGCAGAGTGTAACGGTGGGCGAGTCGGTGCTGTTATGACTGGCAGTAGGTGGCGACGCGCTGACCATGGGAATGGACGGGCAATGCGTTCTCACACTGCTAGAACACCTGCATCCTTCCTAGAAACGGAATCCCCAGGAGACCGACAATGGGCCACCTGGATTTGGCTTGGTGTGCTGCCGGGACGACCTGACCTGTATGTTTTGACAGGAGTCGCCGCAGACCCTTCTCTGCCCTTCGGGGAAGAGTCCTAGGAACAAGCCCGAGGAACCTGTTGCCTTGCTTCCCCCACAAGCGTGCCGTCGACCGCCGGACCCTTGCTGTTTCAAGAGTGCAATGACCCCTCAGCGACAGTGAAATGGACTGTGGGTGGGGTCGTGTGCATGATTGGTGGTCATCAAGAAGGAGGAGCCAGCCCGAGGGGTGAAAACGTCGGTGCTAAGTGAGAAAAGGGGCTCTGAGCCCTCGGTAAAAGGCTCATCCAGTTCGCTCGTCGCGGAACTCTTACCTTGTCACGATGTAATTGAGTGTACAAAAAGTGCCAGTAAACTTGTTTTCGTTTTCCCAACTTGCTAGCATCAGTTCCTCTACCCGGAGACTCGACTACGCTACCAAACGGAATCCGGGTACGACGCTGCCCTATCGTAGCAACAACCTGGTTGCCGAGAAGGGACGGATCAAATATACCGGTCGCAACAACTGGTTGCAGCGGTGGGAAGGATCCAAATACCCGGTCGCAACAGTGCCTAGCTTAACGAAATATTGTGGCGCTGCTGAAAACGAGGAAGAAAAGCGAGAAAAGACAAAAAATAATTTGGACGCCATCCCACCCTGCGAAAGTGAATGTCCAGCGAAGCTGTATCAAACACCACACATGCTGATGTGGGGGGGGGGTACTTTAGAGTAATGGTAGTGATAATCGCTGTGTGGTCGCTGGGGTAGACTCTGATTGGTACCGGGACCATTTTCAGCAAGACGAATTTGTTCCTTTCGACGAGCATTGTATTCCCGGTGTTCTTCTGCTGTCTCTAATTTCCGTGGTCTACCCATGGCAGTCAGAATCAACTGAATGAGCTGCTAGACGGGTCTCCCTTTTATGTATGAAAGCGGGAAACACACGCGGGGAGAAGAAAGCGCCGTGTGATGTCATTCGAAGCCTTCGTGTGAAGTGCAAAGCAGCTGCAACCTAATCTTTACCGGGAACGCGTGGGAGGCTGTTCCCGTTGTTCACAGGCACCTTTTCATCCATCATGTGGTTTCGATGCTTGTTTTGTGGTTTTCTTTATGGATGGATGGATGGATGGATGGATGGATGGAAAGTCCTTTATTGCATAAGAGGGAGGCACATGGCCTCTGTGGGGATAAGCGGGACTTTCAAACTATACTAATATTTCACAGTCTCGTAGGGTTTGCACTTATTCAAGTCAGAACCACTTGTACTGAGGCGGTGTGTGGTCAGTACTGTGGTCTGTCGGACCCCCTAAACCACTTTGATCAGGCCGCTCTGACTTCCATGTTGCGCGAATACTAACTGCGTGTCAGGGTCCGTAAGCAGCGCTTCCCGATAATTTGTGTACTGCAAAGCCTGTATGGCCATTCGCCCTTTATCAAATGCGGAACATTGCCACAGTAAGTGTTGAAGGTCTGCGCGGCAGCGCAGCCCGCAGTGATTGCACGTCACTGTCGCAATGTCCGGTTGTCGCCATTTAGCTTGAAACGATTACTGATCGCTATGCTGTATGTCTGATTGCAATGAAAGATATGACATTTGCCTTCAATTGTTAAAGGGCCTCTAAACCACGTGCCCAGAGGTCGAAATTCAGTTGTGGCATTGCAGTTGTGCGCTAGTTTACAGCGAACGCGCTCGTCGGCTCCTCCGTCCACCTCTCCGAAACCCCTCCTCAGCGTCCGAGATGAAAACAAAAGGAGCGCGCGCATATGCTAGCAGAGGAGCACGCAAGCGCGAGTGCCTGTTGGTGGTTCAGGGGCCTGGCGTTTTGTGCTTACGCTACGCCGACCAACGAGAGGTATGCAACTTGGCTGTAAAACGAAAGGCGCCTTATCCTGTCTTCTCTCATTTTTTTAGGAGCGAAGCTCCTTAGGCCTGCACCCCACCGTCGCCGTTGAAGCTCCCTTCTCTAAAGCATCACTTTAGGTTGCAGTGGCCGGTGATTTAAGAGAAAATATTTAGGCCTTCAGCGGTTTGGTTCTAGCGCACCATAAATTCGAGGTTAAAAGAAATAAGCTCTGTGCACAACTGGTTATAATGGTCGTCTTCACTTTTACCACCTTTATGGTAGATTGTGAAATGACAACCATCATTCTAGCGCACTACGGGCGCTTTGTCGAAGGTAGTAGCAGAGGGTCTCCACACCCGGCGCCGGCGTAACAAATACAATGAAACGCTGCTCGCGGCGTTCCATCGCCGCCGTCGAAGCTCCCCGCCGCATCACTGCTCGCACCTCTCTCCCTCTTCCTGCGAGTCGCGCCGCATTCACTCGCTCAGTCGTTCCCGCCACCGAGCGCAGCAGACGCTCTCCCCACCCTACCGCCTTCACGAAAGCCAGCAGTGAGATCAGGCGCATAGTCGTTTGCGTCTCATTTCTAAGGAGCTTCGCTCATCGGTTGTATTCGTACACGGAACAACTGCTAGTTTTTTTTCTCCTTCTCAGATGCGTCCTAATTATTTCGTTAAGTTCTCATTTAATCTCAAGCTGACACATGTCGCCACCTGCAGCATCATCGAGCAAAGCAAGGGCCAGATGATCACGTGGCTAAAGGACTTGGTTGCCATCCCCAGCGTGTCAGCCGAAAAACAACACCACAAGGACATCATGCGTGCCATCAAAGAAACCGGCACGGTAACAAACTACGTAACTGAAAGCTAGAATGGGTTGTGTGCCCATAAATAACTTTCTTGTTTGTTCGTTTTTACCCTTCGCAGAAGTCCTTTTTTTTTCGCAAGCACTTGCGAAATCGAACTGAGTTTTACCTATTTAAGCGCATTCCCTTTAACTTGAGTATTTTCATTGGCAGATAAGTGATTCATCAATACGCTGAGAAGTTGAAGCTGTTCTCGCATTTGACAGTCCCTGTCCATCAGTAAATGACTTTCCAAATTCTTAGCTTAAGCTAATTGTCGCGGTAAATGCGTTTTTCTCCGTATTTCAACTGCCGAACTGACTCAGACTCTTCGACGAACTTTACTTTTCTTGAAGCCTTCGGCGGCGCAAACTATAGCGGTATAACGTTGTCCTCTGATCATATTATTTCTCATGCGGACGGCACAGAACAGCTATGTTCGCGAGCGAAAGACGTCTAATCAACGGAAAAACCACCCGTATAATTACTGGCTAGCAGATACTGCAAGAACAAGGCGTCCACATCACTGAGGCTCCCCTCGGCGACCAGCAGCTGCAGGACGGAAGCAAGGTTCCGTTGCCGCCGCTGCTGTTGGCCACAACGGGCCAAGAAGCCGCCAAGAAGACCCTGTGCGTCTACGGACACCTGGACGTCTATCCGGCACGCAAGGTAATGGTCGACGCAATAGCTAAACTGAAACGTATGCAATTTTTTTGGTTTTTTTTCTAGTCGATGTTCATGTTTTCTTTCATGCTTTGTGTACCTTTCTCTATCGTTATTTTGTGCACGTAATATTGAAGGCAAAGTTTTACGAACTTGTCGACATTTTTTTATGTTGGAGCGTAGTCGCCGATGTCTATGTAGATATCTGTCGTAGTGGTGTTATAGACTGCGCTTGCTCGTAGCCTACTAAAGACTGCTAATGCGATGCAGGAGAGCATTCCACGAATTTTCAACTGAAAAACTGAATATGACAATCGTTCAGCTGCCACGTTGACCATGTATTTGTTCTACAATTTCACATGCCTTCGTCGAGGAAGCGCGTGGGGCTTCCCAATCTTGACGGCGTCTGCATTAATTTTCTATGTGTATTCGCCTCGCAGTACTCCTCTAGAGAAACACAGTGTTTTACGCTTATTTATTTATTTCATCGCGTAATTTTACCGAGTAATCGGGATACTACACATTGATGACATAACTATTTTAATAATATGGCATTCATTATTATATGGAAGCAGTTTTCTTTAGAGAAATACAGTCTGTTACGCTAATTTATTCATTTCATCGCATAATTTTGCCGAATAATCAGGATACTACAGATTGATGACATAAATATTTTTAACAATAATATGGCATTCAATATTATATGGAAGCAGTTCGCCAACTATGGGAAAATATTTTATATTTTAAGCAGTTATTTTTCTCGATTGTAGGGAAAACTATCAGTAACGATGAGACGCCTAACTTTCCAAATGAATTAGAGGAAGAATATTGGTGATAAAACTACAAAGACGTCAAAGTTAGAACGGTGGTGCTAAAGGGATCCATGGGCGTTTGCTATCGTTAGTATGATAGCTTAAGCTTCATGACGCTACACACTGACAGTAGTACCAGATACCGACCTTTACTTTGTTTGTTTGTTTGTTTGTTTGTTTGTTTGTTTGTTTGTTTGTTTGTTTGTTTTAAAATAGATAATGCTGCAAGATAACCTCAGAGTTAATCTGCTCTACTTGTTACTATAATGAAAACAAGACGGTAATGGCAACTACGCATGATTATCCGGTACTTGTGCTGTGTCAGTGACCGCCTGACTGAGCGATACAGCATACTAGCCGTAAGGTACACACATCGTGACATTGTTAAGGCGCTCCACCACGCTGTTTCATTAGTGGCCACTTTCGTTGTTTTTATGCATGCGATCACTATGAAAGACATTAATTCCTGCAATGACTACTTCACAGGAGGACGGCTGGACGGCGGATCCGTTTCTACCGACGGAGCAAGACGGCCGACTCTTCGCAAGAGGCGTAGCGTCTGTCAAGGGTCCCCTGGTTGCATGGATCGCGGCTCTGTATGCTTTCCGCAAGAGCGCCGCAAAAGCTGCGCCCGTCAATCTCAAAGTATGACCCCAAGAAGAATGCCTTTCACGTTGACTCACTGTGAACAATTTACAGTTTTAAAATGCAAGCACGCGTAATCTTATGACGGACTTCCACTAGACAAGTTGGCTCTGTGATTGCAACAATTATCTTCGTTATTTTCAAACACGCTTCGCTTGATCATTTCGCTCATTTCCTTCATGGTCTGCAGTACTGTATACAGTCATAAAGGTTAGTCTGCTTTGGGCACCAACGGTAGTGGCTTTGCAGCTGAAACCAAACTGTCTGTACTACAAGACTAAGTAAATTATCATGGTGACCCGAAGCTTGCGGGATCGAATCCCGGCCGCGACGGCTGCATTTTCGATGGAGGCGAGAATGTTTGAGGTCCGTATATTTAAATTTAGGAGGACGTTAAAGTACCCCAGGTGGTCGAAATTTCCAGAGCCCTGCACTACGGTGTCCCTCATAATCATATCGTGGTTTTGGGACGTTAAACCCCAGATAATATTATTAAGTAAATTATCATGAGGTAACTAATTATATACTTGAACTTGATTTTCTTTCGTCGCTAGACAGAGAATTGGATACATACGAACAAACTCCTAGCATGGTCAATTGCGACTTTGTTGACACACGTCACTCTTTTACTCCTTTAGTGTGATCCCTCGAGGCCGAGTTAGTGTCAAAAGCTCAGTATATCCATTTACTCGCAGAAGAAAAGTGTTGTAAAAAACTCTTGAGAAATAATTTCACAAACATCAGCAGCTACTGCTGGATCACTTGCGTAAAATTCAATAGAGATGGCAGACAAGCTTGCTTCATAGCATGTTTTTTTTTCTCTCTCTGGTTGCTAACATGTGCACTGACGCACTCCCGTTCCCATGCAGTTCCTGATTGAGAGCATGGAAGAAGTTGGCTCGCAGGGATTGGATTCCTACCTGGCGGCGAACGCCAAGGAGGACTTCTTCAAAGGCATAAACTTTGTCTGCGTTGCCGACGGCTTCTGGCTGAACCAACGCACACCTTGCCTCAGCTACGGGCTCAGGTAAGTGCGACTGTGCTCACTCTTGGTTCACTTGTTTCAATGTTTCACAAAAAACCGCTAAATAACCCCTAAACCACATCGGGTTCAAAGACGAGAGAGTGGTGTTTTTCCCGCCTTCACTACCCTTCCTACAGGAGCTATCTCCTCCCCGCCACTTACTTCATAACACGCGTGAACAATGTCAGCATTAAGTGATGAGCTTATCAGGATTTCGCGCTTTTCGGCTACATGCTGTTATCTCCGCTTGCACAGTCGAATACGCACCAATTGAGACGAAATCAGTTGATCGCGCACGATAGTCATGCGAGACAAGGCAGAATGGGTGTGCCACTGCATGGCAAAGCAGGGTAGAAGCAAGGTAGAACTGTTACTCCTAGTATATGGACCATTTGAGAACTTATTTCCTCGTGACGTCATGCGAACAGACTGCTGGCGTCACGAATTGTGCCGAAAAGATGGGAAGTGACAGGATAGAATAACGTGCTCGTTCTTTGTATTTTCGGAGGTTGTTTAGGGGCCCTTTAACATCTTGTAGCTTTTGTCGCGACTTCGCAGTGTAAGGCATACGAGTTCATGAATTGCCTTTCTTGCTTTTATGTTCTTCCATGCGGTGCCGTTAGCTTGAACTACTTACGTTTAATTTACAGTAGAGTTACAATAGAGTTTTCACACTAATCCAACTACATATATACATGCACTGTCATTATTACTATTCTCACAAGTCAACCGCGAACTAATGAAACTAGTAAGTGTTTTTGTTCCTCGATTTTTCAGGGGATTGTGTTCCTTCAACGTGGAGATTGGCTCCGCTAAACCAGATCTTGAATCTGGTGCCGACGGTGGAGCATTGTGAGTTATGCGCATATTGTTCACGAAGTGTGTAGCTCACGACGGCCTGCCTGCCTTTGCAATCAGGCAGCCTCAGCTGCACTTTGACAACGTTATTAGAAATCTGACGCAATAGCTAGAATATTTCTAGGAATAAACTTGGGGAAGACAGACGCAACACCCATACAAAGTTTATTTAGTGTCACTTTACGCAAAAACAATCAAGCGGATAACTTTCAACGAGTGGTCAAGCTAGATCTCTGACACTAAATTTATCTCTATTAAGACAGCAATACTCACAGAACGAACTTGTATTTAGCATGAAAACAATGTTGTGACCTTCCGACAGGAGAATTTCGAGTGGGCATCTCATTGTAACTAGATGCATTTTCATTACGTTGTCTTATTTATGATATATATAATTGTTTTCTGAGACGAAAACTTCTACTTCCGCTGCACTAGGCGAGATGGCGGCCTTAGTAAAGAAGATTCCTACTTCATCTTGCCTTGCCTCGCAGGCAAAATTTCTAATTTCAGAAATGCAATAAATTGAATTAAGCTTCCTAGTGACCATAAAAGTATGGCATTTGTGATCTGTGAGACCTTCAGAATAGAACTGCTTTCATGGAGACGTATGAAGGCACTGCTAGCCCATTCGTTTGTGTAAATGTCCCTAAAGACCTGAAAAGATATTTGCTCGAATTATTCAGGCAAGGAAAGCAGGAACGCTTGCACGTAGCAATGTCCTCACTGGCTGGGAGCCTCTGTTCTCGAGTTTTTTGCCGCAGATAACATCATTCATTACAACAAAGAATAGCGTGAGCGTGGTCGAAGTAGATGTCAGCACACCGCCGCGACTGTTGTTTATGTTGAAGGATCTACATGGGAGTATAGTGGCTTCTAAAAATTTCTAATGCTTCTCGAGCACCCAGTGCAGATCTATGCCATTAACAGAACACGTACAATGCATTACGCTCACACGGTGTATGTGAAACAGCGTGTTTCACTTACATACAGCGGTTGTGTAGGGAGAACGACGTCGACGTGAAGAGTATAGAATGCGCGTTGCGTTGTATTCGAGGCCTATCTGCCGCATTTTCGAGAGCAGAGCGCGACAATGTACGCATACGCATATATCTCTACACACTCGAATAAACCATAGCAGTGAAAAAGAACCTGGAAACCTGCCCAACCACTCAATCCCTCGTAGCTAAACGACAGCTTCAAGGAGTAAAACCGACACTCTAAAGAAAAAAGAAGAGTATGCGTTACTTTTTCCGGTGAGTCCTGACTTTAAACGGATATGACTCTCTTTACACGTAAACTCTCTTTTGTGTCCCACGACTCTCCTACGAGAGTATAGTGATCTCCAAAGATTGTTCACGTGTCTCTTTAAGGAGAGTCATATACGGGACAAGTCAGGATTAGAAAAAAAAGTCAAATGCCTTTTTTTTTTTGCTTAGAGTTGACTCAGTTATTCCGTTGCGCAATATTATCACTAGTTCATATTTTTTATCACTACCGTATCTACCACCACGCTTTCGCTCATGATAGCTAATCCTCGCCTGGCGTGCACCTCGATCATATAAATTCGATTGACTTTGGTCGGGCGGGAACAACGCACGGCAAATCGCCTTCCTGACAACTTTACAGTGCCTCGACCGTTATTGTTATTACGGTCCATCAACGCGTTTTCCCAGGCACGAGCCGATGGCGGACGTTGTCTTCCTGCTGGACAGCCTGATGGGCACCCGCGGTCACGTCGCCATAGAAGGCTTCCACGAAGACGTGGCCCCAATCACGGATACCGAGTGGAAGCTGTACGAGCACGTGGACTTCGATCCGGTGAGAACAGCTGCAGTTGGTGCACGGAACCCGCGAGCAACGAGCAGAGATAAACACCTTACTTGTGCTATGTCTATATGCTGTGTCATGTTGCATAGAGTTCTTTCAGTCATACCAGTTGCGAAACTGCGCTCTCAAATCCGGGCATGCCCATGGAAGAACTTGTGGTGGATAGCAAACCGATGCACCAGCTGGAAGCGACGATAGAAAACGCACCGCAACGCCGCGATCGCAGGAGTTTTCGCTGTCAATACGCGAGTTGCCACGGCAAGAATTGGGAGTGCTTTCAAGAAAGGTCGAATAGTTCTATAGCCTCAGTATCTTCTTAAAAATGTAAGTCGCAAGCGCAGACACACTGGTCGCTCCATCAATGCGGCATCGCTTGCGGGCTTGTGCATCGAAACACAAAAAAGTGTCATTTATTGGCTTGTTTCTTCGCCTACAGATTGCGCCACAATCGGCAGAACTCCGCGGCTTCGTCCAATGGCGCGTCCGGATTTTGATATATGGAGTCTATGGGGAGTTTCGCAACTCATATGACTGAAGAACTCTGATCTTACATACGTTAAAGCGGCATCGAGTTTCGTCATTATAGCGATGGAGGCCACGCAGATAAATATTATTTATGGCGGCTCGCGCGTTATCACGTAATAGGCCAGGTGCTCGTGTTCATGTAGCCAGTTACTAGCTTAAAATATCGGTGGCACGGGACCACTCTTTCCCTCTCTAAATGATGTACTTGAGCGGCAAATATCGCGTATGCAAAACGTCAATGTTCGTGTCGTAAAGTTCACCTTGACGCAGTACAGTTCTGCTACGCGGTAGTGAGTGCACAATGTATAGCGGCGAAGCATATGAAAGAATGGAAAAGGGGCAGATTGACACGTCCTCGTACGTATTCCTTAATCATAAACGCACGCACGCGCGCGCAGACTCCAGTGATAGGACGTGCACATAGACATCTAAGTGTAATAGCAGACCATTTGAGCCGTTTATGTGGTTATCAGGGGTGCAACAGCTGCGCCAATTGCACCAATTTGATACAATTCCTTATTTTTGCGCCAAGCTAAGCCCAAACCGGGAAGTTTGTTGAAATTGCGCCACGCTGCGCCAGAATGCCCGACCAGCTTCAAATTTTTCCCAGTTGCGCAAATTTTAGCAAGAAATGGAGGCCGCGTTGGTCATCTGCAGTGTGCGAATCATCATCCAATGCAGACGCGCAGACTAGGCTCGTAGCCAGGAATGTTTTTCGGGGGGGGGGGGGGGCACTTGCTGAAAATCTTGACTATTTGAGAAGAAGAAGAACGGAAACTTTATTGTCAAATCAATGAGATTTGAGTCCGGCGTCTTTTTAGTGGGCCTGGGCACCCACCGCGGACGCGGTTCCGAGACCTTGTCTCGAAGCGGCTTCCTCGGCACGCTGGACGGCCCAGAGTTGTGCTGTCAGGTTCGAGCTGAGCAGTGCGGTCTTCCAGCGCGAGCGGAGGCTGGCGGTGGAAGAGACGGATGAATCGGCACTGTTCGATTTGTCTATTAAGCCCTGACACTCCCACAACATGTGGCTAAGCGTGGCAACCTCGCCACACGAGCTGCATCTGTTTGTAGTGTAAATATCTGGATACATGGCGTGCATGAGTCTGGGGTTCCTGTACGAATCTGTTTGTAATTGTCTGTAGTGTACCGCTTGCGTCCTGTTTAGCCTATCGTGAGGGGATGGGTATACGCGTCTCTGTAAACTGGTAGTGTGTCGTGATATCGTGAAACCTGGTCATACGATCCTCCCACGCCCAGACGTTTGCCGTACCCCGCGGGGGCTCTTGTTCCTCCGGTGATGCTCGGTGAGTGAGGCCTCGAGCAACACTGTGAGCCGCTTCGTTTAGGGTGCTCAGTCCGGTGTGTGCCGGTATCCACAGCAAGTGCCTTCGGTTATCGAAGTCGACCTCTCCTGGATGTACGGGATGTCGCTGTAGTATGTGGCACGCCTCTTGCGAGATGCGCCCGTTCGCAAAATTACGAATCGCTGTTTGTGAGTCGCTGATCACGTACGTGGCCTTGGTCTGTGTGAGGGCCAGTGCTATAGCCGCTTCCTCTGCCGCTTCGGCGTGTGCAGTGTTCACGGTCACGCTCGTGAGGTATTTGCCTCGATGGCTGGTAACCGCCGCCACGAAACTCTTCCTGTCTGGATAACGGGCTGCATCTGTGAAAACCGCTTCCTTGTCGTTGGAGTAGCTTTGGTTCATGCTTTGTGCCCTGGCTTTACGCCGTCCCGTGTGGTGCTGGGGGTGCATGTTGCGAGGCAATGGCGGAACGTATATTCGCTCGCGTACTGCTCTTGGAATTTCGACCTTGATGCCATGCTGCGTGTGGTATGTTATGCCGAGTTTTTCGAGCACGTGTCGGCCCGGGCGGGTCTTGGATAGGCGCTCGAGCTGGGACATTTGTTGCGCCTCCACGAGTTCCTCGAGCGTGTTATGCAAGCCTAGTTCTAGGAGTTTGCTGGTGCTAACTCCAGGCGCAAGTCCCAACGCAAATTTGTACGTCTTGCGTATGAGGGCGTTAAGCTTGTCCTTTTCCGCAACCTTCCATTTGTGAAACGGTGCCGTGTACGTTATTTGAGAAATGACGAAGGCTTGTATGAGTCGTATGACGCTGCCTTCGCGCATGCCCGCGTGTTTATTCGCGATGCGTCGGATGAGTTGCATCGTGCTGGTGACTTTTGCCGTTATCCTGCGCAGTGCTTCGCCATTGCCGCCGTTCTGCTCTATCATCATCCCCAGTACCCGGATCTTATTTACCGTCGGGATGGGTGAGCCGTTTGATGCTGTTAATTTGATCTCTTCTTTTTCCGAGGGGACGTAGCCCTTGGGTGGGCGCCCCTTTCTGACCGGTCTATATAGCAGCAATTCGGATTTTTCAGCCGAGCAGGTGAGTCCCGTGCCTATGAGGTAGTCTTCCACGCATTCTATTGCCTCCTGTAAGCGTTGCTCGATCGCTCCGTCACTGCCCGTTGTCGTCCAGATCGTAATATCATCCGCGTATAACGTGTGGTGCAGTCCTTCGATTTGATGTAATCGTTCGGGTAACCCTAGCAGGACTAGGTTGAAGAGCATCGGCGAGATCACCGAGCCCTGCGGGGTGCCCGAGCTCCCGATGTTGATTGGATCTGACTCTAGTTGTCCCACTCGCATGCGTGCGGTTCTTCCCGTGAGGAAGTCTCGGACGTAGTTGTACGTTCGCAGTCCGAGATTCAGCTTGTCTACTTGTCGCAATATGGCGTCGTGTCGAACGTTATCGAAGGCCTTCTTCAGGTCCAGCCCGAGGATAGCTCTCGTCGAGCGCCCAGGATTTTCTATGATTTGATGTTTCAGTTGTAGAAGGGCGTCCTGCGTGGAGAGATGTCTTCGGAACCCAATCATGGTGTGTGGTAATAGTTCGTTGTTTTCGAGGTAATCCGTAAGTCTAATGAGAAACGCATGCTCCATCAATTTGCCTACACAGGACGTGAGGGAGATAGGGCGCAGGTTCTCCAGCTGTAATTTTTGCCGGGCTTCGGTATAAGTATGACCTGTGCTTCTTTCCATTGCTGGTGTAGCTTGCCACGCGCCCAACACTCGTTGATGTATTTTGTCAGTTTTTCTATCGATCCGTAATCGAGATTGCGCAGTGCCCTGTTCGGTATTCGATCTGGACCGGGGGCCGACTTGGTGTTGAGTTTGATGAGGGCTGCCTCGATTTCGGCAACGGAGAATTCCGCGTCCAGGGTGGTGTTGGTTTCTCCCGTGTAGTCCGGATGTACTTGCGGTGGCGTTTGGGATATGTAACGGAGTTCCGCCTCTCGTAGGAAATCTTGCTCCGTTCCCCCGTAAGCGTGTATAATTTTGTATATGCCTTGCCTATGTGTGGTCTTGGTATTGGCAGGATCTATCAGGTACCGCAGCATTTGCCACGTGCGACTCGTAGTGAGCTGACCGTCCATCTCCGTGCATTTCTCTTCCCACTGTTGTTTTTGTAGGCTAAGCGCGTGCTTTTCTATTTCTTTGTTGAGCTGCGCTATCCGTTTTCGCAGTCTTCGATTGTGTCTCTGTTGTTTCCAACGGTGCTGCAGCTGGGTTTTGGCTTCCCACATGTGCAATAACCGGGTGTCTATACTCTCGAGCCCAGATGTCGACGGTATCGTTTGCGTCACGCGCTTGATGTCCCGCCGAAGTTGGTCGGTCCAGTGTTCTATGTCTTTGATGTCTTCGGATTGTTGCTTGTCACGATTTTTCCGTAGCTGGTTCCAATTAGTGATCTTTATTTGGCGACCGGCATTGTGTTCTTGTGGGCCGCCTTCTGCTTCTATGGAAATAATGTAGTGATCACTACCCAAGTCTTGCATAGTGTTCGTCCAAATGACTTTGCGTGTGTTGCACGTAAAGGTAAGGTCCGGCGTCGTGTCGGTGCTGACGCTGTTGCCCTGCCTTGTTGGTACTGCGGGGTCAGTGACCAGCTCGAGGCCGGCGTGTTGCGCCGTTGCCCACAAATGCCTGCCTTTCGGGTGATCGTGCTTGTAACCCCACGCCGTGTGCACCGCGTTGAAGTCGCCCCCAATGAAGAGCTGTTGCCCCTTGGCGATGTCGAGTGCTCGTTTGAAGAGGACGTGGAAGCGGTGTTTGCGGCATCTGGGACTGCTGTAGACGTTCAGTACGAAGATGCTGTCGGGCGTCTTGCGTGGTGGAATTAATTCTACGAGGACGTTTTCAATGTCCCTGACATGGGTGTCGTGTTCGATAGCCGTGTGCGCTCGCTTGACCAACGTGGTGACGTTTGGTTTCTCCGCCTTGCCTGTTATTGACTGGTACCCCGAAAGTTTGGCGGGGCCGTTCGTTTCCTGCAATATGATGACGTCTGGGCGTTCGGGGATCGTTTTCAGATATTGTTGTAAGTGTGCTCGCTTGTTTCGGTAACTTCTGCAGTTCCACTGCCATATCGTGTGTTTTTGTTTCGATGGGTGTCGGGCCATGTTCACGTGGTGCTAAATGTGTGGCGCCGCTTCGCTATGCGACGTCCCCAGTGTGCTGTTAGCAGCTTCTAATCTGGACAGTCTGAGGTGAACGCTCTCCAAGCTCTGCTGGATGGTACGCGTGATGGTTGCGGTGATAGTTTCCTCTAGACTGCTTAACCGACCCTCGAGTGCTTCGAGTCGCGCGTCGCGTATTGCTGCGCGCGTGCGCTTGAGACGTGCTGCCTTTAGAGGGGTGGGAGCGGGTCTGCGTTTAGTATCAGGGCCTTCTACCTCATCGTCCTCTGTGGGTTCTTCTTGTGTTTCCTGCATTGCCTGTGGATCAGTCCTCGCTGTTCGCGGCGGACTGCAGTTGTTGTATGAGTTCGTCTTTTGCGCGAATCTGTGCCTGCATGTGTTCAATTTGCCTTTTCATCGTTTGCATAGCCTGTGTTAATTGAGCTATCTCCGTCTCTATCTTAGTGGGCGTTTTGCCGCCAGCCTCCGCGTTTGGTGCTCGTTTTCCCTTGACCGCATCTGCAAAGCTCACCGATTCAGCGGTCTTGGTGTCCCCCGTTGGGGTCCCTCTGGGAGTGCGACTGCGGGCCCGGCGTTTCTGATGCTGCTGGGGGCCCGGGGTGCGGCTCCGGGACCGGGAGCGGCTTTGACTGCTGGTCCTGGATCTTGAGCGGGGCTTGCCGGCGGGACCGGTGGTAGCAGCGGCCTCCGCCTCCTCGGCGGCCCTGCGTCGTTCCCATTGCCTCTTCGTCACGACGTAGGGGGTCTTGTACCTTGCGCGGCAGTTGCGATCCGCCGTCATGTGTGTGCCCCCGCACAGCTTGCATCGGGGGGAGCACTGGTGGTCGGGGCCTGGGTTAGGGGCGTCACAACCACGGCACACTTTGTCCTGAGGGTTTGGGCACACGTCCATGCGGTGGCCAAGTCTTCCCCAGCAGTGACACATATCGATTTGCTTGCGATACAGGACGCAGCGAAGAAGGGCGCCGCCGTACCTGACGTAGGTGGGCACTCGCGGTCCTTCAAATGCCACTATGACGGTCGTGGTGTTACTGAGCCGTTTGGCTGCCAGGGCTTGAGAGTTGCGTGCGTGAACGATGTTGGAGTGAATTGACTTGGCGTCCTCCTCCAACGGGATGCCCTTGATTATTCCCTTCACTGTGTAGTCGGGGGCCGTCTCGTAGGCACTGACCTCGTGGCGGCGGTCGCCGACGGTGATGGCTTGTAACTGTCTGTACTTAGCGGCGTGAGTAGCGTGGGGTGTACTCACGACTATGATATTTTGGTGGTTGTTGGAGCACACCGTGTCCTCTCCAGCTTCATGCGCAGGTACGTTGGCCGCCCGGTAAATGGCCGATGCGAGGCGCACGGTTCCGGTGGTGGCCACGTCGAGGCCTCCTCGGGGTCGTACCACGATCTTGAAATCGCTTCGTGGGAGTAGTGGCATTTTGCTGTTCCTGATAACTTGCTGCCTGACGTTACGCTGTTGTTGACGTGAACGCTGTCGGTTGCCGTCCGCTCCCTCGCCGGTGCGGGAGTGGGCTCTGGTCTGGTTGTTGCTCTGCGCGTTCGCACGGTTAGCTTGGGTGTTGGATCCGATGGTGCACCAACCGGCGCCCTCCAGAAACTCTTCGGGGGAGATATCCTCCCCGTTCACTTGGACTTCCATCGTTGATGGGCGAAGCGGGCGCCCGCGTCAGAGAAAGCGCTCGGCGCGTCTCCTCGGGTGGCTGGCTAGCGTTGCGCCGAGCCGGTCGAGCGCGGGTCAAAAACCTCTCGAATTCGGCAAAAAAGTCGTTTCCCACCTTGAATTGTGGTGTCAGTAGAATCCTGGTGACTTTCCGCATGCGTTGGTGTAAACTTCATAGGGTGAATAACCGAAAATCACTGGGAAATCGTTCTTGGAAGACGGAGCCGACGTGAGATGCGTCCGCTCCCTTCGGCGACCAGCGCGTTCCCTGACTATTTGAGAAAAACACCCATTTTTATTATTTATTTTTGGTAAAAACACGTACTCACCAAAATTTCGGGGGGGGCGGCTAGCCCCACCCCCCTGGTTGCGGGCCTGGCGCAGACCCTAACCCTAACCCCCCCTCGAAGGAAAAGAAAAAAAAAGGAACAGTTTCACCGCAAGGACGAAGCAATGAATGCGATAGCAACAAATTGTAATGTTGTACAAAGTGAGGCTGGCAGCAAACTCTTCTGTATTTGATCTCGCGTAACTCTATAAAACGTTGGTGTAAGAGAATACGGGCGCTCCAGGAAAAGATCCTCTTTCTGCACAGTGTCTTCGCATTGAGATCGCAGCACGTAGGAAGGGTATACGAGCCGCCCGCTGATGGCTGCCGATATAGCGCGCGCGCCAGCGATCGTGACTACACCCTTTTGCTGCTCGAGTGACCCCCCCCCCCCACCCCTCGTGTCTTTTCATGCTCGTTCAAGACGGGCGGCGCGTTTCTTCTCTGCTTCGACGGCAGGCCTCCCGAGCGGAGTGGTGTTATCGCATGCGCTCTCCACTGGCTCGTTTGATCTCTGCTTCAGCCGCGTTCGTCGCCCGCATTCGCGCGCTTTTACCCGCGGCAGAACATACTATGAGCGGGGGCGATGTTATCAATTTGGTCTTCATACGGTACATGACGGCAAAAACCCTTCGAGAGTGTCCATATAATTGCTATAGCAATAAGAAAAGAACAGTGGTTCTCGAATTTCCTGATGCTTGTTTTATTGCATGGAGAACGCTTTTTAAGCCACTTTTACCGCAGTACAATAGAGTCCTGCAAAAAAGCATACTAAAATTTAGCAGGGGCTGTTAGTACTAGCTGTCAAGGACACAGCATATTTTGTTCCTTAATTATTCATTCGTGCACGTGCCGTGTAATTACGAGTACTGGTATGATCGCTGACTTCTAAAAAATTGTTGGCAATCATTTGGAGCTGCTGTGCATGGCGTTTCTGCGGCCTTGCCTTGAGAAACAATAGACAAAAACGTGTGACAGTTTTTTTTTTTTCGCCACCCCCACTTGCTCCACCTTTACGAATGTCCCGTATATCGAGGTTGCCAGGTTCGCAGGTCCACATTAGCATTTGCAATGCCTGTCGAATTATTTGACAGGCCCTGCAAATGGTAATGTGGACTTAGTCATTGTTCGCACTGTGGGTTGGCTCAACACACTGCTCTTATTGAAATAGCAGTGTTCACGGGCACTGTGCACGAGTTAGCTGATGTTGAATGGTCTGTACGTATTTTTGTTTTCGTTGCTAAAAAGTAAGACTTCTTTGTTATAATGCTCCAAATTTGGGATTTCGTGCTAAAAAATTCAGGTCTTTTTTTTTCGTAACCGGCTCCAAAAGCAACATTTTGCTGCTCCAAAAATTGCTCCAAATACTATTTCGGCTGTTGCACCCCTGGTTTATGAGATGGCTGTGGTGATTTATGCGCTTTTTTTCCTGAATTTCGTGCGCTGTATATGAGAGCATAAGGAGGCGTAGTACGCATTGTCTAAGAATGGGTGGAACAAACGCTTATATTACCACAGCCACGTCAGAAACAGTTCTGAAGGCCTTCCAGTACGCTTATTGCTCGTAACGGTATTCGTGCTGTGACTGAAGAAAGCCATTGCGCGCGTGTATATTTAAAGAACGCCAACTAAGCCACGTACCGTGCCTCCATACCCATTTTATATACTTCACAGCATAGCTTATCTGCAGTGTGCCAAAGCCAACTATATGAAACTGCCTATTTTAACATATACGTATTTCGTTAAATTGGTGTACTAGCAGTATTACGCTTTCTTGTTAGATTGTCTCAACTACGGATACATCAGCGTACGTAAGAAAGGCCCTTGGCAACGGGGGGGAGGGGGCGTAACTAGGGGCATGGCCCCCCTTTCCCTCGAAATTTTCATGGAGGGGGTGTTTTACGTTAAATAAATAATGTAGATGGGTGTTTTTCTCGAATAGAGAAGGTCTTCAGCAGCTGCCCCCCCCCCCCCCAAGCGAATAGAATTCCTGGCTATGGGCTGACATAAGAGGTGTGTGTTTAGGGGAGGCCGAGTGGGGTGGCGGGGGGTAGTTGGTTATTTATTATCTTGAGAACTAAACTAAAACTGTGCTGGGAAGTAGACACCTGCACTCTGGTGTCTCGTTCCCGGTACTTATTCAGCGTACTTGTTGATTCTAAGCAATTGTTCAGAGACCTTGGGCATGGGGCATCTTGCCTTATTTTTAATGACACCGGAACCATCGTCAGTGTCACCTCAACCTTTATTGCAGGTCGAGTACCAGAGTACGCACGGCATCCGGCGCGTCACCATCGACGACAGGGTGCAACTGCTCATGCGCAAATGGCGATACCCATCTCTCACCATACACGGTACGAACATCTGGAAGAACGTATCGCAGCTGTATACCGCTAGCATCCACTGTGAACTCTCTCGCTCTTGTTTTTATTGTTGGGATCGTCGCCGTCGCAGTCGCCGCATTATTACAAATATCCAGAGTAGTATGTTGTAATGCGTTGCTCAGGTTTTCGTGCGGCAGCGTCGAAAAGCCGCAGCGATTTCGCAAGAGCCACACCACAGCGTGTCACCAACATTCTATCGCTGCACAATTGTTGGCTTTTATTCTCCAGCACTTTGTGAAGCAAGTTTTGTAATTAACGCACTAGACTTTCTGCGTTAGGCGCCGGTAAAGATAGAAATGTGCCCTTAAAAAGCAAGATTTAGGCAACGACGAAGTACTTCACGCAAAAAAAAAAAATAATCAATTCTCAAGGACAGGAAAATAAAACGGCATCAAAATTTACATGAATATGGCATTGCCGTAGCATGGCGACCGCGCAGCATCTTCCCACAGCCGTCAATGTACGAAAGAGTAATTCGGAATACCAAGTAATTAAAATTTTCGCTTCTAGTTTCTCAGCAGCACAAGAAGACACAAATATGTACATTAGGCTGAACTTTCACATCTATGCAGGACTTGACAAGTAATCGCAGTCTATCACGCAGTCAATTCAACCCTATCAAATGTGGCTACCTCGTGAAACTACTGTTCATCGTCGTCGACAGGATAGAAAGCGGGGAAACTAAATGCTGTCACTTAATGTAGTACACACACCGCACCATAAGCGTGCCCACAAGGTGTCAGAGGGGCGGGGGGAGGCACCCCTCCTAATTAAATAAGGGGGCCGACAAGTTTGCCTCATACCTTTATTCAGTCGGTACCTGTCCCTTCATCGTTCACAATGCAGGGCTATGGCCACGCATGTTTTTCACGATAATGGCGGCCGTGGGCCCCGAATGTTTCATTCTAAGAGCTGCTTACTTCCGACCATTATTCCCATAAAGCCGGGGAGCGATGACAGGCCGTTGAGAAGAACGCCACCACTTCATTTTCATGTTTGCATCCATTGCGAAGCTTCTTCTCATAAGTACTTTTTTGCTAGCTGGTTACTCATTAGGTGAGGAGGATTGAGTGGGTCTCAAGCCTTGTCTTTTCGTTGCTCGACAGGCATCGAAGGCGCGCACTCGACGACCGGTGAGAAGACGGTGATCCCTGGTCGCGTGGTGGGAAAATTCTCCGTGTGCACGGTACCCAACCAGACGTGCCAGAAGGTGTGCGACTGCGTCACCAGGCACCTTGAGCGGCAGTACGCAAAGAGAAACAGCCCCAACAGTTTCAAGTGAGCTCGTGAAAGATTTTCAATAAACAGGCAGTTTCGTCCGAAGTTGATGCATTCAAAGTGACAGAGCAGACCTTTTCGAAAGTACCACTTCAATAAGATTGTATTTCAATGCATTTTGATAGTATTGTAAAGAAAATAGTCCAAGCATTTGCTTTCTCAAATTAATCGCATCTTGCTTTTTCGCCATTCCTTCAGCCTCCTGTAGTGTATATGCACCGACCCCGTAACGTTATCTAAGCCCCATTGGACTTTTTCTTCCTTTTTCTTTCAATATTCGTTTTGTCCAATCTGAAAATTGTTATATGTTTGCTGGTTTATCTGCCTTGCAAACAAAGCACGTGAACAACGACAGGCATTTCTATTGTTTTGTCGTCAATGTCTACACGCATGTTACATGATGCTCGAATGTTTACCCTATACATTAATGCATAACTATGATCCAAAGAGCTCGGAGTTTGCGAATATTATGTGCGAATATTCATATGGTCTTCCTTGCGAGAGATCTTTTCTGACAGTATTCTTTAAATAATATGGCTACAGTTGTGCGAAACATGCACATATCAAATTTATTTCAGTTCAGACTCATCTAAATATAGGCCCGTTTTGCAACTCTAAATGCGAGAAGAAAATTACTACGAACCATTTTTTAAACATCTCCTTTTGCTCACAGGAATATGCTGTAAAGTTTATGCAGAAAATAAATTCGTGTTGTCTCAATGCATTATAGACGTCAGAAAGATAGGGACGCTTTTGTGGTGGGATGAAAATATCCATGTTTTGATGCGAAGTTGCACCCTGATGATGTTGCTCTAGGCGGCTCTTTCCGTTTCCAGGGTGACCATGACGCAGAGCACAGAGACGTGGTCCAGCACACGCGCGAGGCCTCACACCAAGGCCGCCGTGGCTGCCGTGCGTCACAGTAAGTTCATTTACCAGCACTGTAACGTAATAAACGTCTCACTGAGTTGCAAGGGTACATATACATTATTTTACAAAGTGTCTAACTGATTGCCGCATCCCAATGGAGAGGAACACCATTTAACAGTAAGAGCTGTCCTCTAAGCTTAAGAGCATTTTTTACAAAAAAATTTGGTTGAGACTCTGTAGGGCAAGTATCTCTGTCACCCGGCAACCTTCGATCCGCCCTCGGGTCTCCGTCATTTGATAACCTTCCAGTGAACGGCGTCACGGGCTACGAAGCAGCAGCCACTTAACGGAAAGTGCACAATACCACTACAGAAATAAAATAGCGTATTTTAGTATACTATTCTTGCAGAATAGTATGCTCGTTAATCTCTTCTAACTTTTCATGTTTAGTCGGCAAAGGTGCTACTCACACCAACTGAGGCTGGACCATTTCTCAGGCCATGAGACGTGAAATATAGCATATATGTTACGAAATTATCATAACATGCAAACCACAGCAAACACAGAGTAACAGCGTATAAAGCGGAATACATAGGCATAGAAGTAAAATTTATTAAAGGAAAAGAAGAAAACAACATACAAGAATTAAATATATACGGAAGGTGTCCTTATAACCACCTAAACTAAACAGTTGGTTCACTTCTCGAGTTGTTTTGATTGTCTTTCAGCTACACTCTAATAAAAAAAAACGAGCCATTTCACACTTTTTTATTACTCCTGACTCGCCACTTATATGAATCTCTTAAAACAAACACGTGAATTCTCTTTGGAAATCATTATACTCTCGTCGGACCGCCTTGGGACCCAAAAGGGAGTTAACGTGTTTCTTTAAAGAGAGTCACATTTGGCAAGTCAGGACTTCCTGAAAAAAGTAACACATACTCTTATTTTTTTGCACAGATCGTATAGCGAAAAGCAACAACAAATTGTTGCTCCTCTCTCTCTCTCTCTCTCTCTCTCTCTCTCTCTCTCTCTCTCTCTGTCGCACAGCGTACGGCGTCAGTCCTGACCTCACACGGGAAGGCACGGCCGTGGGGGCGGCCAGCCACCTGTACAAGCACGTCTGCCCCGACATGATCGTCCTCAGCATGACGCCCGGTGGTCGAATACTCCACTCGAAGGACGAGTACCTCCGAGTCGAAGAACTCGTCGCCGGGGTCAGTGATGTCTTTTAGCGTGATACTGTATTTAATGCACGCGCTTACGCACCCGACGTTTTTATGCATTCGGCATTCGCTGTTTCTTTGCGATTGGAACGATGTATTATCGTGAGACCGGCCCCTACCGATGCATAGCTGAGAGCTGCAGTGACGTATACGCGTAGCCCGAAAATTTGATGGCTATTTTAAACGTTTACTCTTACATCACTTGCAAGATGTTAAGTCGAATTCTGAATTATGGGCCTTACTGCTAGACGTGCGGCACTCCTCACCGAAATGCCATTTGGGCGCGTGCATGAACACTGAATTGAGGACTTAAATGGAGGACAGCGCAACGCGCCATGTAAAGAAAAATGATAGGATCAACCTTAAGGGACAAGAAGAGAGCACAGCGGGTCATGGAACAAACGGGTGTTAAGGGACATCTCAGTCTCATGATGGTTAGCGCAAACGGAACACGGACGGAGAGAAGAAAACGACGCCCGTGTTCCATTTGCGCTAACCATCATGAGCATTTTCCAACTCGCCCAATTCGCTACCCTCTGACGTCTCAGTCGACGTCAAGAAGAAGAAACTGACAAGGGCAAGGCATGTAGCGCGAAGGCACGATAACCGGTGGTCGTTAAGAGTAACATACTGGATTCCAATAGAAGGCCACCGCGCGAGGGGGAGACAGAATGTCAGGTGGGCAGATGCGATCAAAACGTTTGTGGAGATAACGTGGCAGCAGCAAGCACAGTGCCGGGTCAATTGCCGATAGATGGGAGAGGCTTTTGCCCTGCAGTGGGCGTAGTCAGACGGATGATAATGATGAAGACTGAATCCCCTCTGTCCATCGACACACACAATAATAATTATATCTGGGGGTTTTACGTCCCAAAACCACGGTATGATTACGAGAGACGCCGTAGTGGAGGGCTCCGGAAATTTCGACCATCTGGTGTTTTTTTAATGTGCACTGACAACGCACAGCACACGGGGTTCCTAGGTTGAAAAGGCAAAAAATAGCCAAGAAATTGAGAAAACTGGCCAAAAAGTAGCCAAGTTGAGCCAAGGGCTGTAAAAGTAGCCAAATCTAGCCACGAGAGTGTGAAAACAAGTGCGACGTCTATATTGAAATGACTAAACTCAAGAGCATTTTGGTGGAAATGTGAATAAGCACAGCAAGAACCCTTCAAAATCATAATTGCTGTGATTCAAGCATAAATTATGGACAGCAGCAATCATTTCGTGCACGATGATGAAGTTTCTCGCGTAGTTTTAGAAATGACATTGTCTTCACTAGTCCTTCGTGACTTTTCTTAAAGCAACTAGAAGCGACAGCATTGTGGCGACGATAAATATGAGTACTGCATCACTGTGCTCAAAAAAATAACGCCAGGCCTGGGCGGAAAGTGCAGCACAGTCACAGCGAAAGCTCGAAGAGCGGCATTTCTAGAGCCCGTTATAAACTCTCTTGTGGCTACTAATGTAGCGTTCCTTTAAGGTAATTTACTCATACATTGAGCTGGATAGAGACGGATGTCTTCCGCCATTTATTATCCCTGTTCTAAAAACAAGCATCTTCTTCTTCTTCCCCTCGATGCCTCCGCGATGATGCTTCAGGCACAGACCGCTTCACTCTCCCGGACTTCGTTGTTCACACCTCCTGGTGTAATATTTAAAAATATTGCTGATGGAGGCGCATTCTGTGTGCCCAGAGACTCCCAGGTACCAGATGGTCTTCAAGATACCCGTTGCGAAGCCGTCTTGATGACTTGAAAGGGCCCACAAAACTTCTCATTGGAACTCCTTATTCCTTTCCGCACCAGGACGAAGTATCCAGGTTGTATGTCTGGTATGTCACTGCTCCGTCTGCTGTCGAAGTTTTTCTTCATTTTCTTTTTGTACGCCTGTTGCTGTTTCTCCGTTTTCTTTTTCTCAAAAAGCACCAGGTTTTCAAGAAGGCCCAGTTCGCGGTCAGCTGGAAGCACCGGTACAGTCCCTGAAGCAGCAAAAAGAGGACTGCATCCAAGACCACTAGTGCAAGAACGGTTGTGATGTCTCACAGCGGCTTCGAGGCAGCATTTCCAACCACCAGGAAAATTCGGATACATCTTCATATACTGCTTGACGTCTCGTATTGCACGCTCAGCGAGGCCATTAGCAGCTGGGTGGTATGGTGCGCAAAACTTGATTGTCACTCCGTGGTCGTTCGCCCATTTTGAAAGCTTTGTGCTACGGAAAGCCGGACCATTGTCGCAAACTAATGTCTTCGTATTCCGAAAACATTCTGCCTTCAGTAGAGCCATGATGCTGTTGGCGTCTTCCTTTCCTGCCCTGGCCGTAACCATTCTCGTGCACTCATCGATAGCGAGCAGGAAAGCTTGTGTCTTCCTGACCCCTTCCCCTTTCTTTTTGAGCTCCGCGAAGTCCAAGTGAACAACGTCGAATGGGACACTGGAGTAATCTGTTGTTATCATAACGTCCGTGGGCTGCTTGTATTTGACTTTGTTCGTTTAGCACTCGTGGCATGTACGGATATAGGCCCTGATGTCATTTTTCATACCTGGCCACTTAAATCTTTTCAGTAGTTTGCCGTACGTGCGCCAAAAACCGTCATGTCCGCCTGATTCGGGGGTGTCGTGGTAAAGATGCGAAATCTTGGTAATCATTGTTGGTGGCACATGATATTTTCCATTAATGAATTTCATTTCTTCGGTACCTTCCCAGAGCTTTGTGTGATTAATTTGTAGAGGATTGTCAAGTGCGGTTGGTATCAGAAGCCTGGAAAGTGCATCCGCATCAGTGAGTAGAGGACCTGGACGATGTGACACGACGAAGTCAAACTGTTGCAGATAATTTACCCACCTAGCGATGCGGCCTTTTGGTTGTGTCATACCGAGTAGGTGAGTCAATGCTTGGTGGTCTGTAAAGAGGGTAAATTTTGCACCCTCTAGGTACGTTCGAAAATACTGTACAGCTTTCAGTACGGCCAGCGCTTCCTTTTCTGTGGTCGAGTAGTTCACTTCAGCCGGCTTCATTGTATAGCTGTAATATCCTACTACATAATGTTTTTGGTTCTTCAAGTTTGGTAGCTTCTGGTAGAGGACTGCTCCAGTCGCATAATGTGATGCATCTGTATTCAGCACAAACGGTAAGGAGAAGTCTGGTATCCGTAGGATAGGGTCCGACGATATTATCTTCACAAGGTCAGAGTAAGCCCTTTCACAGTCGCCATCCCATTGGAACGGTATACCTTTCTGGGTCAAGCGTGTGAGACATCTCGTTTTAATAGCATAGTCTTTAATGAAGGACCGAAAGTGTCCGGCCAGACCCAGAAAAACACGCAATGAATGTATGTCATAGGGCTTTACCAATTTTGAGATTCTCTCAACAGATTCCTGTTTTGTGCTTTTCGTAGACCCGTCGAAGACTCTTCCGAGGAACACTACCTTTTCTTGGAAGAAGGCACTTTTCTTAAAGTTCACTTTAAGACTTGCAACACTCAGAGCTTGCAAAATTAAGGACAGGTGTTCCCGATGCTCTTCTTTGGTCATCGAGGGGAAGAAGAAGAAGATGCTTGTTTTTAGAACAGGGATAATAAATGGCGGAAGACATCCGTCTCTATCCAGCTCAATGCATGAGTAAATTACCTTAAAGGAACGCTACAACTAATACAACTACACTAGCAACGTACCCACTACGCCAAAAATCATGATTTTTGTGAAGTTGGGAAGCACCCACCAGGACATTACCAGTCATTCTGCGGAGAAGCGAGGTACCATCTGTAAGGCATTATGTGCAGTTTCTTGATGCGACGGCTGATGGCGATGAAGAATTATGACTGAGCATCTTGTAATGGGTTGGAAGCTTTAAATTATCCACTAGTTACGTAATTCGCATTGTGTGAAGCCCGGTCGTTATTTCACTCTCCCACCACGCTTTCTAGGCAATAACACAGACAGTTCGTCGGATAACCGATTTCTAATGCCGATGAGTGCAGACCATCCTGTACGCGGAGCGCTTTCGATTACCATATGTTCACTTTCAAGTACACTTAGCATGCTTGCTTTGTCAAGCATGTTAAGAAGCACTCCATCTGTTTTTCTGGGGTGGCATATAGAATTTCTTGCTCGCGCGGCAGAGTCTACATCGGTAGATTGACTGGTGCATTAACAATAGCTTAAGAGAGCACGCCAATTCATTGAAGAGAAGTGTGTCACCCCACCTTGCCAGCCACTGCCGCGAGTGTGGCTATGCGCCTTCATTCACGGGAACATCCACTATCCCGCAGCATCGTAATCGGAGGGCACGGGAGGTCGCTGAGGCATACCACATTGCTAATAATGAGCACAACTGCATAAGCCAGCCGTCGGTTTCGCTATATGAAGAAGAGATTGTGTTCATAGATTGCTCATAGGCACTTTTGTGTTTTTATGTGCATTCCGCTCCCGTGTTTACGTATAGCTGTTTCCTTGAAATCCACCTTTACGTTGTTGGACCAGCGCTTGTCATGTGGATATGTTGCAACTAGCTCGCCTTTCCGCTCTACTACAGTTTCAAGTCGCGTTTAGAAATAGGTTATCTGCAGAATTAGGCCTTTATGTAACAGTTTCCCCAAAATTCCCAGCCACGTATCTAAAGGTATTTACTTTTGTGTAATACAAGCGGCTAATTCAATTTCGGAAGCTGGAAACGCGCCTTGGTCGCTATGTTTCTAAACCGTACACTCACGCGACAGCGGCTGCGACGTCACAAGATATGGATAATTTGGCGTAAATCGAGGGAGCAAGAAAATAGCCAAAAAGTAGCCAAGTAGCCAAGACATTTTTTTTTTTTCTTCCGCCACTGGCCTAAAAAAAAGAACGGCCAAATTGGCGCAATGTAGCCAAACCTGGCAAACCTGCCTCTAGCATTTCACCTGCATCGAAATGTAACCGCCGCGGCCGGGATCCAAACCGGGACCTTCGGGTCAGCAGCCGAGCACCATAACCATAGGCGTGCGCAGGGTTCCCCATTAGGGGGGGGGGGGCAAAGGGTCGTCGCACCCCCCCTCCTAAGTCAGTGTATGGGGCAGATTTTGCGCCCCCCCCCTCTTAGGTGATTAGGGGGGGGCGGGCGCCCCCCCCTGCCCCCTCTGTGCGCACGCCTATGACCATAACCACTGTTCCACCGCGGGGTGGTATAGTCATCCACACACAGTAGTTCCATTGCTGGCTGTCGACTGCTACCGACTGCGCTATGCTTGGTGCAGTCGGTAGCAGATGTTCATACTCAGATGTTCCGTGGTAATGCTACTTACATGTAACTACCGTCACCAGGCGATACCGTTCAGCTTCTACAGTATTTGTAAAACCTTGATGCCGTGTTCGCGAGTGACATAATTAGTCGCTCGGTGAAGTGAGAATTACGGGGTCACTCGAAGGCCGCGGTATCGAATCCTGGCCGCGGCGGCCGTGTTTAGATGGTAGAGGCCCGTGTGCTTAGATTTATATGCGAGTTAAAGAAACCCAAATGATCGAAGTTTCCGGAGCCCTCCACTAGGGTGTGACTCATAATCATACCGTGCTTGTGGAACATAAAATCTTAAGAATTATAGAATGAAGGGGGCAGAATGACTGGGACATTTCTTTTACCTAAGATTTTATGGTGGGCTATAATATTCGGGTTCGCATTAATGATCGATATTACGGTGTGTGTAACCAGCGTCCTCAGTCGTTCTGTTTACTGCACAGTTTCTTTTGTTTGTTTTTTTCTGTTGCTACATTACAGGCGAAGCTGTTCGCAGCATACATGTTCGAGCTTTCTAAGCTCGCCTAAGGTAACGACTCAACGAACAAAGCACCGCCTGCCGTCCGGTACAAGGACCGAAATATACGCGATGGAGGTCGCGGAGGACACACTATTGGTGGTTGGCCTGCATGAGTGGATTCTCGGTGGCAGGAGGATTTTGTCGCGCCTTCTTTGGACATTCGCGAAACATAACATGTGATATTAAACCAATCTGTCTATTTTTATGATTACGAATAAAATGCACTTATTCAATTCGAACGTCCTGTGTCCCCGAACTTGTCGAGTGTCTCGAGTGTCTATGTTTTTTTAGTGCCCGGGAGACGAGGGGGCCGAGTTGATTACGATGCCGCCGCAGTGGCGCCACAAGTGATTCCAGCCATTTGCTGAAACAATTAGCATGACAAAGTTTGCTTGTCGCAGTCTCATACCCGGAAGGCTTCGTCGTCTCCGTTTTAAGCATGTTTGTCCTCAACATGAATGTGCCCATGATACTTTCTTTTGGTGCTTGGGATGCGTCTCTACCATTTTTTAAGCGTGCTTAAATACTATGCTCGACTCGCGTCAACAGCGTCCCGAAGAAACTTGGAGGACGCTTGAGCTTCACCTTCAAGAGTATAACGCGATAGCGTAATCGGGCCCCGAGTGCATCGCCTTCTGAACTGCTAGCCGGGCTTCGGTTCTCGGTGGACACCTCAGCCGTGCCGTGAGGAACCGAATGTCTGTGCGCGTAACATTCACCGTTTCAAGCTATCCTAGAATATCACGGCAAATACAGTTGCGAAGTGCCCACTACGCCATAATTCTTCCTTTTGCGAATCAGCGAAGGGTGCACTACGCGTCCGTAAGGCAACACGCGAACCTACGCAGCTGTTCACTTTGTTAATGCTTTCACCGATGATGATGATTAAATATGTCTGAGCGTGTTGTAATGGGTGCGCCTTTAGAACACCCACTCGTTGCGCAATTTACATGTTTTGAAGACTGGCCCGATTGTACGTTTCTACCACGCAATATTACATGCGTTGAGGAGGCTCCTCCCACTACACGACATTCATATAATGTTTTTTTTTTTTTTTTTTGACGCATTTTCAAGCAATGGCGTGGCTCTGTGGTAGAACACCTGCTTGCCGCGCAGAAGGCCTGGGTTCGATTTTCACTCGAACTGGAGATACTTATTTCATTTGCATCTTTCTCGATTTTTTGTGCACGGACAACACTGATTTTCTGCTCACAACCAACGACGCCGACACCGGAATTTCTGCGAAACGAGCTCTTTAATACTATAGCGTTTAAAGAAAATAACTTCGTTTATTCCTTTCTTTCTTCACTTCAATAGGTATTCCCCAGTATTACAGTGTCTTCACTTTCTAAATTTATTTTACGTATTTTGTACGAACGGTCCCATTCGTTTCCACTTTCTCACACTGGTTAAATCAGAGCCCCGTATGCAGAGAAAACAATACGCAGGCCCCCACAGTGACGTCACACACTGGACACGTGTTGCTTTCGTACCGTATGCGACGGATCATTCAGTCGAGTCAGCACTTGACGCTTTCGCGTCTCGGAAGGGTTAGTTGCGACGGAGTGAATAGCCAATCCATTATGTGGAACTAGAGTCACTGTATATGCTACCTTTAGGTAGCAGAGTAGCGCATAGGTCCGGCTAGCAACCACAGCTATGCGGTGAAGTCGCACTCCATTTTTGCAGGCGACATGCCTACCGCGTCGCCGATAAACATGTCTCGCGTGTCGAAGGCCGGCGATAAACATTGGCTGTCGATGACTAGTGTTAATTGGGTGAGCTGCAGCGGCGGCGTCGAGAAATACAAAAATTGGCCCGAGCGTCAGCTTCTCCGCAATGCATGGTTGCTAGCGGCGTTGGAAAACAGATGCGCAACTCTGCTACCTAAAGGTAGCATATACAGTAACTCTATGTGGAACAAGATGGGGGCGACGCTGAGCGTCTCTGAGTTGAAGCCGTAATCAAGCAGCTCGCTGCGACATTTTGCGTCTTCGATCAATATCTCGTGTTCCGTCTGAAAACAGTGTTTCTGCCGATCAAATGAACGCGGTTCATTTATTCACTTGTGCTGGCTTACGCTCACCGGTCGTCCGTACATAATGACTGGCCACGTTCAGTTCAGACATTCGGAACGTATTTATTTCAATGAGCTGAAAGAAATACCCTAAGATCTTTTAGCAAAATTCAGAAATATTAGTGTCATAGGCAAGAGATAACTGCCAATACGTACATAGATAAGTATGTGTACCCCTTCGTTCTTCTTTCGATATTGTTTTACAGCGAAAGCTGTTATGAGATCATTTCACCGCCCGTTTTTGGTGCCGTAGTTGTCCGCCGCCGCCGCCGGTGTCCGTAACCAGTATCGCTCGAAATTTGGAAAAAAACGAAATAAGAAATAAATTCCAGGATGGAACGAGGTTCGAACCTGGGCCCTCTGCGTGGGAGCCCAGTATTCAACCGCCGAGCCATGCCGGTGCTTGAAACTGCTTTGCAAAAAGGTCCTATACAGGCTTCATGTGGGGAAGGAACCACTTTAGCAAATGCAATATAGCGTGGTAGAAGAGTAAAATAAGCACCAAGCGTCGCACAACGCGAATTCTGTAACCAGGCGTCACACAATGCGAATTGCGCAACGAGTAGGTTCTTGAATGCTTCCAACCCATTACAAAGGGCTATGCCATAATTCTTCATCGTCATCAGGCACAGCATCAATAAAGTGCGCATAATGACTTACATGCGTTTAGCCGGTACCAACGCTCTCCGTAGAATGACGAAAAATGGCACTGTGCCTGCTGCCCTACTTCTCAAAAATTACAATGATTTATAGCGTAGTGGGTTCCTCGCAGGTGCACTTGTATTGGTTGCCAAGGAGAGAGAGAGACATAACTTTATTTGTGTCCTTGCTGGGGTCAAGGGAGGCGGGGGCCGGGAGACTAGCAAGCCCATAAGCGCATGATCCATTTCCTCAGGGTCTCAGTAAAATTACAATGACTTATAGCGTAGTGGGTTCCTCGCAAATGCACTTGTATTGGTTGCCAAGGAAGCCCATAAGTGCATGATCCATTTCCTCGGGGTCTCAGTAAAGTTCTTCACCCCCCCCCCCGTCTCTCTCCCACGTCAACGTATGTTATACAGCATGACGAGAGAGGGAAATAGCGACTGGGCGTCACCCAATGCAAATTACATAACTGGTGGGCCGTTTAAAGCTTCCAACCCAATACAAAGAGCTGAGCCATAATTCTTCATCGTCATTAGTCGTCGCGTCAACAAAGTTCACATAATGCCTTACAGACGTGTAGCTGGTGCCTCGCTTCTCCGCAGAATGACAAATAATGGCTTAGAAGGTGCTTCCCAACTTCACAAAAATTGTGATTTATGGCGTAGTGGGTACCTTTCTAGTGTACTTGGACTGCAGCCCCAAGAGAGCTTACAACGGGCTCTAGAAACGCCGCTCTTCCAGCTTTCGCTGTAACCGTGCTGCGGTTTCAGTGCAGGCCTGGCGTTTTTTACTCTGAATATTACCGAATCGTTAGTATGCGCAGGTTTAATGCAAATATGTGCGTCAGTGTTCATGCACTGCTTCATGCATTAGTTGGTTCTGACTTTTGTATTCGGTAAATGTTGAGCTTTTCTTTATGCTCCATTCTTTGTGTTTTCATTAGGACCAACAGAATCATCTAGGCTGGCTTATCAGTGTACTTCCCAGGCGGGTTGACTGCTATGTACTGATTATGATAAATAAAATGAACTGAAAGTAAAGTGATTTCCTTCGTGGCCCCTTCAGCCTCATCATACCATCGTCGTCAGTGTAACGTCTTCATACAGCCATTGAGCATTCCTTCCCCACATGGCAAGATGACGATATGGAAACAAGTAGCCTGATTCATATATACCAGCATCGATGACGTAACGGAAAGCACTGTCAGCACGGCAAATCAAGTCTCGGGACTTCAACGCTCTTACACTCTGTGGCAACTCTGTTACACAATTGCATTTCGAGTTGATTCTAATGGCTGACTGCCTGGGTTATACTCAGCGGCCTTGGAGGCGATGTGTTCGCATTCGCGTCATATTCGCTCGCCACCGAATGCACACGTCATCTGCTAGGATGCTACATGAAGGCAGTCAGTAAATAAAGAAGGGAGAAATTTCAGTGTGCCCGAATCGAGTGCAGAGGTGCGTTTGCGCGTTCCCCTCCCGCTCCTTGTCTTTCCAGTTTACGCTGCATGTGGCGCCAAGCAGGAGCCGCAGTGGTTCCAGCACAGCCGCTGCATCTACGCTGAGTAGCAGAGTGAATTTCAACGCTATCCAGCTGCCTTTCAGAGCTGCCAGTGGCTACAGCGTCAACGAGCACATTCGAATCGAAGACTTTGTTCGAGGGGTGAGCAAAGTGATGGCATCCCATATACTTCTATCGGTCTTACGAATGACACTAGAAATAGTGGTTAGCAGTGGCGTAGTCAGGAGGGTGGCTTGGAGGGCTCGATGCCCCCTCTCCGATTTTTTTTACATTTTCTTTGTGTATGTCAACACGCACACGTACAGACATACATAAACGGGGTACGACCCTCCCCCCCCCTCCCCCACTGGGCAAATCTTTATGGATACGCCTTTTGTGATTATTGTATTGTGGCGCAAAAAAAAAAACGAATAGACAGAAATTGATGTCAGACTAGCTAGCATAGATTCGTATCAAGGGATAGGAAAACGGAAAATGTTTATGAAAGGGCAACCCGATCAGTGCTTCCAGTGAGGCGCCTACATTACGCTGAATATCTCGCTCACGACCAGACTGAACTTTAAGCTGTTGTGTATGGCTTCACCATTGGGCAGGAAGGGGGTAGTGGACCGGGGTGGGGCGGGAGATGGTTCTTTTGGAGGGATGTAGCCGTTTTAACATAATGACGGAGCTCTGCAGCCTAGCAACCACCCCGCTTCTCGCATTGTAGATGGGCCGAAACACGTTCATCGTAGATTGTACGCGGCGGCTTACGCGCCCACATCACGACTCGGAAGAAACTGCGCGAAATAAATCGGCAATGACGACCACGCGGCCAGTGATCAATAGGACCAAGGAACGTGCATAAACATAATTAGCGACAGCAACTGGCCGATTCTACTCCTGGAAGGACGCGAGCATTTTCCAGTGTCATGCAAAGAGAAACGAGAAACTACTTCTTACACAGCGGTTACGCTATAGTTTACTAATTAAGCTGGTTTCGTCATCGCCAGCGCTGTAATTTACAAACAACTACTGTGGAGTAGCCGACCGTACTGCGCTGCACTGTTTAAACACCGCCCAAGGATACGCAATGCGACTATGTACCTTACTACCATCTATTTTTTTTCTATTCTTTTTTTTTGTACTCCAGGTCAAGTTGTTCGCAGCCTACTGCTTCGAAGTTGCAAGATTTCCGTGAAACGCCGAATGATTTAGCACAAGATAAAGAAAGAACTTGCACCTGCTTTGCTTTCATTTCGTTTTTCAGTAACTTGTTTAAATAAAGGAGTTTAAAAAAGAAAAAACACCGTCGGGGGGTGAAGTTGCTTGTCAAGTTATTCTGTCGCCGAAACGTTAGGTATGCCATGGTTATGCGACATCATTATGCGCCAACGATGCGACATCACTGTGACATCAGTATCATTCGACCGATATCTCTCGACATGGGCTAAATGTACTTTTGTAGTAAATGATGACCCCGGATCACGGTGCCCCGGATGAAGTTATAGCTTGCTAGAGGAGGTAATGGCGAGGAGAAAGCAACGCAAACTGAAGTCACAATCTCAGTTTCGCTCTTATAACAAAGGCTCGTCGCAAATTCCACCGCTGCCCATTGTGGCTTTGTGCTTCACGCAATATAAACGCGGAAGAATTAAAACATTGCCGCAATGACAGCCGGAAAACAAAGTTACAACGATTTCAGCGTTAGTACGCGTCGCTATTTTCTCGCAAATAAAATTAAAGTTGCTCAAATGAGTGCTGGACTGCAAAAGATACCTCGTTAGTGTCCCATCGCTGCATAAGAAGATCGTACCGGGCCGGAAAATGTGGTTTATAGCTATTTTCTTTCCTTTGGACAATGCCTCAGTTACCGCAACACTGACAAAAAAAAACTTACACTACATCAAAAATAATGACTTCCGGGTCCTTAAAAGACTCCGCGTTCCAGAGGCGGCGTCCAGAAAGTTGAGAAGCATTTGAATAACAATGGACTCAATTACTCAGCTTCCGCAAAGCGACATCCGGGCTTTCTTGAGCCCTCATTCGTGAGTGGAAGGAAAGTTTTGTACAGGAGAATGAAAGAGAGAGACAGTTCTGTACACCAAACTCAACAACCAAGGTTCATCGCCAGAATTTAATTACTGTCCCAAGTGCAGGCTTTGTAAGTGCGCTGGTCTTTTCTCGATCTTTGTTCTAAAGACCATGGATGCCGTAATGCGGCAAAAGACTTCGCAGGAATTTCCGCCGTTCAAAATATCGTAGGTGCTTATAAGCCTCGCTTCAAGAGCAGATGCCAAAACAAACTATAGGACAAACGAAACAAAGTAAAAATACTGTCATCGCCATATAAGCGCTATAAATATGTAATATACGCTCAGAATACCACCAGGGGGCAAATATGCCACTAATCAAGTTACTAAGTGCATCAATCTTTAAGCTTTTTTACTCTGTCGGGCTGAGAATGAAAGATTTGCACGATGTCTGCCCTATGTGCGACTCTTAGATGTGAGTGTATAAATGGGATTTGCCGATGGCATTTCCGTAAAACTTGTAGGCTTGAATGCAGAGAGCAGATTGGTTTTTCTGAAGTTCTTCCGCGACCTAAAGTCCCATATTTTGCTTCTTTCAATGCGAAAAGCAGGGTTTTAATTTTTTCAACTACTTCTTTCGATTGATTAATTCACGAGAAAAAAAAAGTGGCAATGAAAATTCACATTACAGTTCGTATGGTGACAGGCCCTGAAAGGCCGAGTTTAATTACTCTTTCAAGATAGGACTGCTGGACTGCTGGAGGGTCGTATTTGGCTTTAGCATCAGGAAGGATCGTCATTGATTCGCTCGCCCATGCTGCGAAGCAAAAGGACTTTCGTTTTGTCTCGTATTTTTTCTTGCTTTCCTACGGGGGACGGGTGGTATGATTTTGCCGCCAAATAAAACATGACGTTCAATATCTGATAAGCGTATAGGACTTTTCAACTTACCCAGCTCGCCAAAACCAGGTATAGTATCGCTGCTTCCTTATTTAGGATCCTATTCCAAGGCTTTGGTTACGCTAGACGAGGTGTGCGGGAAAGAGCACTCGCCAGTTTTTGCAGGTCAGCCGCTGAGAGTGGAACAACGGGATATATACATACGAGACACGGCGCACATAGTTCTGCGACCGTAGACAGTTTACCGATCTAGCAAACCGTCTTAAAGGGGTCTGCAACACCATTCTAAGTTATTGTCAGAAAGATCTTGCCATTGGTCTCTGTCGCGCATCACGAATCTCCTTGAACAGCCCATGAGTCGTCGCTTTCTAGCTGGTGATATACCTTGCAACTTACAAGAGTTGAAAAATCTTTCAACAGGGGGTGTTGCTAAAGCCAACGTTTCGACAAGCGGTCCTTAGCTTCTTCAAGGCAGCGACTGTTGCCTTGAAGAAGCCAAGGACACTTGTCGAAACGTTCACTCCATAGCGACACCCCCTGCTCAGGATATTTCATTTCTTCAAGCCTCCGTCTTTTCCTGAACTTTTGCCTTGTTTACAAATTGAAAGCGGTATGCAGTACAAAATGTTTACGGTTCAACTTTATGCGAACCTGCGATTAGAAACCTGCGTGTCCCTGTTTCACTGTATGCGCGTGCGTGTGCATCCGTGCAAGTATGTGTACGTTCTTAAAATTCTTAAAGTGGCAGGCTCTGAATGACCGGATTTAATTACTGTTTCAAGAGAAGACTGCTGGAGGGTCGTATTTGGCTTGAGTATAACGCAAGATAGTCAGCGACTAGCTCGCCCATGCTATCCTAACCAAACCTAACCTGCGCCCTTTCCTGTCTCCCTCCTTCCTTCCTGCTGGTTGCGCAGCAAGTCGAGTTTACTAACCTAACCTAACGCACATGCAGTCAAAAAGGGACCTAACCTAACCTGCGTGTCCCTGTTTGACTGTACGTATGTGCTTCCATGCGCATCCGTGCAAACATGTGCACGTATATGTGCATGTGCTTTTTAAATTGAGTGAACGATGACACGTCTAACTATTACTTTTGATGAATTGATTACTTCACGCTGCTGAGGGGCCATCGAGTGATATTTGACAACCCTAAGCCTTTCTAAACAACCGCGTTACACGTAGTACGATTCAGTATTGCAATGTCAAGTACATGCATAAGGTGTTGTTGCGTTTTCTGGGTATTATGCCCTTCGAAAACGACTCGCTATATAAGGTCGCAGCGCAGTTAATCCCATAATTTTTTGTTATCACTACAAATTTTCCACTAGAACTATCACTGATTGAAGTAATCTTTCTAAGTATACCTTGTATTAATATTACATAACAAACAGTAATTCTTCAAAAGAAGTGTCACTCATCTTTCCTTGCCGTTCTACTGTATGGTACGTTATGTTGTGAAAATAGTTGGTTCCTTCCTGTATATCTTGTTATATCTTCAAGCAAAATCTGTAGCCACACGTTATGTCAATCTATTGATATGTAAACAAAATGAAATGGTTAAAATCTTCTGCCAAACGAAAAGTTGTATAACGTACAAAAAGACGTATGCCAGAGCTTGAGGGTCATTTTTTATGGCTCTTCAGTATGTAGCCGTTCTTCCTGTTTTTGGAAAAATTCGCGAAGTGAGCAGGTCTTTTTTTTTCTCCTTGCACCTAATAAAGTATACTCAGATCTGATCATCTTCCTACCTAAGACACACATGAGGACGGAAGTTCTTAAGCCCACGGCGGACACCCATCACTAGCTTATGTGTTCACACTTACAAGGCACGGCGCACGCAGAATACGCACGTTTCGCGCTACAGTTTGTCCGCACACCGTGCTCGCTGGTTATTAATGGGCCCTAAACACGCACCCTTCCGTTCTGCGCTTTGCAACCGTATACTGCCGGCCTTCGCCGCCCGAGCGTATGTGCATTCTGTAACAGTCAACCGTGCAAAGTTACAGTTTCCGCGCTATACGGGCGAAATTCAAATTGCGCGTGATTTCGCACAAGCTTCTCGCTGCGTGCCTAATGACTTCGGGTCCCGCTCGGCCATCTCCGCATACGTCTAAGCGCGCGAATGTCGTCCTTGTCCCTCCGTATTCGGCGATACGTGCACCGACGCAGTTACTATTTGGAAGAAGGCACTGCGCTGCACTTTCTTTTGATACTGCTCGTAACATATTGGGACAGAAGGGATTGCTTACGCGCATACGCTCGTGCGTACATACATACATACATACATACATACATACATACATACATACATACATACATACATACATACATACATACATACATACATACATACATACATACATACATACCTACATACATACATACATACATACATACATACATACATACATACATACATACATACATACATACATACATACATACATACATGTGTGTGTATGCGTGTGCGTGCGCGCGTACACTCTCTCCATTAAGAGGCACTCAATCCGCCTTTTTCACGGTGCGACGACGCATGCGCCCTTGCCCCAGCGGGAATGTCGCGAAACGTTGTGGTAAGTCTCCACACGCCTTTCGATCTCGGGGGCTTTTGTTCTGGCGATTCCGGTTGTCCCGGATCACCCCGCAATGTTCCGCCCCCCCCCCCCCCACCCCGTCTCCCACCCCTGCCAAAACGGCAGAGAGCAGCAGAGGAAAATGAAAAAGGCGGATTCTCTGCGAAGTTGGGCGCAGCACTGTGAGTGTAAAAGCCAGCTACTGACCCGGCAACACTGGGTTCCTTATTCATCGTTTTTTTTTTCTAAGCAATCCCTTTTATATCCCACAATGCCGCTAAAATCGTCACGTACGTAAGATAAAAGGTATATGCAAGCGACATTCGTGAGTTCTGCTAAAAGAGAGAGAGAGAGAAAGGAAAGGCAGGGAGGTTAACCAGAGGAAACCTCCGGTTTGCTACCCTGTACGTGGGAAGGGGAAAGGGGATCTAAACGTAAAAAAAGAAGAAGAAGAGTTAGGGACGACAGCAGACGACAAAAAAACAAAAAGACAAAAGGACGAAGTCATGACCGTAGTCCAAGTACTACACAGCAACATTTTCTGCCAACTGTCACAGTTTGTCATTCAGTCCGGTTGCTTGAAGAAACCGCAACAACGCGCTCAGAGCGGCTCGTGTTGAAGACCGGGTAGGCTAAACAGAGCTCTAAAGACGGAGCTGCTAAACGGAGTTCTCCTACACAAACACTGGGCTCCTCATCCGTGCCTAAACAGAGTGTGGAGGGAGCGAAGTTTCTGTTTGTAGTATTGGCGCTTATCAAGCAGGGAGAATGTCGCGGGTCTTATTCCAGAAAATTACGGCCCGCTGAGACGGCAAGGGGAGAGGAAAAGCCGACGCGGCGACTTTTTCCTGGCAGTTCTTTGATAGCGTGGTTGAAGGGCGGTGGAAGTGGGGTAAGGGGCCTCATTTCAGGATTTGCAGCCCCTGTTCTTTTTCTGTTTATTTATTTATGGAAAAAAGAAAAGCATGGGAAGATAGGCTACGTTAGAGCCAGCTATCCCATCAACATGATAGTAGTATTGAAGAAACACACAAAAACAACAGAAACTACAACGAATAAAAGAATAAGAAAATAGAAAATCAATCACTAGCACTGTGTACATATACAATATGTGCGTCATAGGCGCACAAGGGGGCAGTGGGGGCGGCCGCCCCCCCCTGATCACCAAGGAGGTGGCGCGAGGTCTGCCCGATACGTTTACTAAGTTACCGCCACTCACGTTTTGAACGATAATGACGGCCGAAGGGCCCTGATGTTGCTTTGCAAGAACTGTTTACCAGTGTGTCAAAACGGAACAAAAACCAAGAACGAAAAACTAAAGAAACGATATTTTTAACCGGAACGAAAACGTAACCGAAACTTTATCTATTATTTTCGTTCTGGAGTGAAACCGAAATTTATTTAATCGTTTTTCGGTTCACAAGAGGACTTGGCAATCCGGAACAACTGAGGTCATGCAACGTGAACAATTATGCATATCTCAGGGTACTACAGTATTAGCGTGTACATATATAAGGCAGGAATTCCAAAGCAAAGATGTGTTGATATTGTGCGAAAAATGAAAACAGAGGCAACCAGAGATGTTTATATTAACACAAGTGGGCTTTTGCGCGCCTGTCACGCAGGTCAGCGTGGGGAGGGCATTGTCGGCGCTGAAGTTTGTTACAGCGAAAGCTGTTATGAGATCACAACAGCCGATTTCGGCGCCATAATTGTGCGCTGCCGCCGGTGTCCGTAATCGATATCGCGTGAAATAAGAAGAAATGAAATGAGAAACAAATTTCTAGGATCGAATGGGATTTTAACCCGCGTCGTCTGCGTGGCAGTCGAGTATTCCACCACCGTGCCACGCTGGTGCTTGTAATTCCATCGCAAAAATACTCTATACAGGCGTCATGTCGGGCAAGAAATCATGTTAACATATGTATTATGGCGTGGCAGAAGAGTACAATAACAACCTGGTGTCACACAATGCGAATTGTGCAACGAGTCGGTCGTTGAATGCTTCCAACCCATTACAAAGGGCTCAGCCATGATTCTTCATCGTCATCAGCCACAGCACAAAGTGCCTTACAGATGTGTAGCGGGTTCGACATTCCATTGTCCGAAGAATGACGACAAATGGCATAGTGGGTGCTTCGCTACTTCAGACAAATTACGATGATTTATGGCGTAGTGGGTACCTCGCATGCGTATTTGTATTAGTTGCCCCAAGAGAGTCTACAATGGGCTCTAGAACGGCCGCTCTTCCAGCTTTCGCTGTAACTGTGCTGCGTGTTCCACGCAGGCCTGGCGATTTGTTTATCAGAACAGAGGTCTCGCACATCAGAGAGTACACTCAATGACGTGCTGCTTCTGAGATCGTGCTCACTCCCTTGACGCAAAGCATTGAGCCCGCTAAAAAATCATAATTGACTTTGGAGTAAACAAATACTATCACTTTGAAGGGTATGCTTGTTTGTGATGGTTGGTAGGAACTCGTGGTACAGTTACTTCCGCTCTTCTGAAGAACGTGGGAAGAACGTATTTTACCCCTGTCCCACTTTCTTAAGAGGAGGGATATCAGATGCGAAGCATCTTATGGCGGAGTTCAATCCGGTGTGCGGCATGACTACCCTTACTGCGCATGCGCAAACCCTCTCCACACACCTCCTCTTCACACACCTCCTCTCCACTCCCTCTCTCCCCTCTCCACTCCTCCTCCCACCCTCCACACCTACTCCCCTACTCTCCCCTCTCCACTCCCCCTCTGAAACGCGGGCTTGACATGCCGAAACACTGCTTCGCATCGCCTCATGGTCCCCTTTAGCGGGAGATGGTGTAATTTTCTGATTACCTTAACTTCAAAATTTTGCATACAAAAAAAAACGTTACGAACCGTTTCGGAACATTGTTTTTTTTCGTTCCGGAACAGAAACGGAACGGAACTTTTTGCGGTGGAACGAAACTAAAACCGAAACGAAAAACATTTCCATCCGACACCCTGCTGTTTACTTCTCATTTTTACTGCCGGTTAACTAGAGACCAAAGGCGGGCCATTGTCAGAAACACGTCATCGCTCCATGTTTTTGGTTTTTCATCCGCTGTGAAGCATGGTGTCCCCTGGGCTCGTCCAATGAGGTGAGCGGGGAGGGGGGCGGGGAAAGGCTACTATGAAACTTTGCACCCCCTAACGGGGAACCCTGCGCACGACTATGGTAGTCGTTTCATTACGCCATTACTATCACGGCGCACGTTGTGGGTATTGGGCTTTCTGCATCCCGTCCGTAGTTAAACCAAGGAAGAAGTAGGCTTCACCGAACAACGGACAACAATTTATTGAACGCTCACTCGTCAGCCCGATGACCGAAGATGCCAAAGGCAGGGCAGGCAGGAAGCGAGAAGCAGGCGAGCAACGACTCCGGGCAGCGTGTGGTTTTGTTGGAAGTCAGACGGTGATCCTCTCCCTGGGCTGCGTGAAGGCGGCCGCATTTCAAGGGCACAGGATGGGACACGCGCATCACTAATGCGCATAATGTGGTGCTATCAAGCCAGCCAGTGAGGGCGTGGCTCCTGCAACACGTATGTCGCGCATTTTGTGATGAAATGTTCAACAGAAAGACAGCGCTCGTCCTGTGCTGATGTGTCTCATGCATCTAGTCCTTCTTTGCTCGCGGTGCAGAATTTCTTTGCTAAGAACCGACTAGACAACTCCGAGATTCTTCGACCTTCAAACTGATTTCTTCAAAATGCGACGAAAATTCTAAAAAATCCAGAAAGTCAGGACTGTCAAAGGCACTTGGTTTACGCTTTCGCTCAAAAATTCACACAAAATCTATTCCATCAGAATGCGACGCAACTTTCAAAAATCCAGAAATTCAAGATTTCCATAAGCTATATAGCCTTACCTCGCTGGCCACAAATGACACCAGATTTTTTTTGCGAAGCTGTGAATTTACGTAGGAATTAACGCGCAAGCACAGCGTTCAATTTTCACGTATGCACTACAATAATGTGCAGATCAACTTATAAATACTATTACCTGTGCCGCGGTTGCAGCCGAGATGGTAAAGCGTTCGGCTCACGACCGAAAGGGCCGCTGGTTCGAATCCTGCTGGCGGCCTCGCTGAAGCAACGAAAGCCATACAGGGATGCGGTTAGCATGGCTAAAACACACTTCGTGCCTAGAAGACTGGTGGTTCGAATCGCACTGCCAGAAATGCTGAGTATACAATCATGGTATCATGCACCGACACGCCCACCACTGGAGTTGTAACCAGTGGTTCCAAAGATGTAGACCGACCCTTGATAGCGAGGCCTATAAAGCATGGTCGGGATTCTTTTTTTGTAAGGTTGATTTTAGAGATAAAAAGAGAGGACCCCCTGTTCATTGCACTGGACGTGGCCACTAGTCTCATGCAGCATGTTGCGAGTCCTCCAAGCGTATTAAGCTTCGCACCACTGCGGCACTGAGCACCACCCCGAAGCCCGTTCGTACCCATTGGAAACCGGTGGGTGGCCGGCCGCCGCTGGGGATCAAACCCGGTACCTCCCGTATTGGAAGCGGACGCCCAAGCGTTTCGCCACCGCTGCAGTGAGGGTACAGTGAAAATCAAGATTACGCATTCTTCTCGCCCTCGTTGGCTGTTCCATGCTACAAGAATTGCCCCTGCGACGAGCTCTACACCCTTTCTCTCTAGTTTAAGCTTTCGGTTTTTTTTCCCGATTTTTCCCTTCGTCGATTTTTTCGCCGATTTTTTCCCTTCGTCGGCTCTTATCTCCGCGGGCAAATAACAAAATCGCGGGGAAAGACCTAATAAAGCTGGTGCTTGGCGCTGCTTCGTTTGAACGGCTTGCTAAGTCTAAAAATATATATATAGCGTTCTCATAAAAAACAATGAAAATGTGCCTTCTTCCGACGGGAGTGATCGCAGCTTAAGGAACAGCAAAAAGGGTGAGTGAAGCTTCCTGATACCTCCCTCTCCTCGAAAGAGCTTTCGGGGACGTGGCACTGTAGTAGTCCTTGGTCAACGCTTGCGCGATCACCTTCAAATCACGCTCGACTGTACCAGTAAACGACGCGCAAGGTATCGGTTCCTTGAATGTGCGATGAAACTTCAAAAAATAATCGAATGAATGAAATAAAGGTCTGCGTCATTCTAGGTGCGAGTGTCCCTTATTCCAGGAACCCTCCTGCCGCAATCGCATCCATTAAGAATACCAAGGTTTTAATCTTACCGTTTTTTTTTCTTTTGTAGCGATACCCTCCCCGGGATTCGAACCACCGCCCTTTCGGTTTCGAGCTTAACGCCTTAGCGACTCGACTACCGGAACGGCACAGCTGACAGTGCTTACAAGTTGGTCTGTACATTATTACTGCGCGTAATCTTAAAATTAATGCTACGATTGTTTGTCCAAGCCTCGCTGCAGGTGCCACTTCAAAAATATTTTGATGTAATTAATGACGAAGACTTAATGCTATATCCTTTATAAGTATTTTATTCTTCGACTTTTCGAAATATCCATGCATTACGATAAAACAAATCACACAAGCATTTTTTACCAAAAAGGCAAGCAAAAAGCCTTCACTCTTGGGTGGAAGGTACACTTCAAATCAATTTTAGGAAAATTGAACAAAACATGGGAAAGTGCTTGCTTACCATGCTTTACAGGACTCGTTATCGCGCTTAAGGGTCGATTTGTACAATATCGCAACCATTGATTACAACTCCAGCTGTGGGTGTGTCAGTGCGAGCCTCGATACACCCATGATGACATCATTGTATACTCAGCGTTACCGGCAGTGCGATTCGAACCACCAATCTTTCGGGCACGAAGCGCGTTTTAGCCATGGTTACCGCATCCCTGAATGGCTTTCGTCTTTTCAGTGAGGTCGCCAGCAGGATTCGAACCAGCGCCCTTTCGGTCATGTGCCGAACGCTTTACCATCTCGGCTACAACCACGGTACAGGGAATAGTGTTTAAAAGTTGCTCTGCACATTATTGTAGCGCATACGTTAAAAAGTAAACGCTCTGCTTGCGTGTTAATTCCTACGTACATTCACAACTTCCCCAAAAAATCTGGTGTCACTTGTGGCCAGTAAGGTAAGGCCACTCAGCGTTACCTTACTCTTTACTGCCGGTTAACTATAGGGACCAAAGGCGGGGCTTTTTGAAAGTTGCGTCGCATTCTTATGGAACAGATTTTGTGTAAACTTTTGACCTAAAGCGCAAGCCGAATGCCTTCGGCAGTCTTGAGATTCTGGATTTTTTAGAAGTTTCGTCGGCATTTGAAGAAATCAGTCTGAAGGTCGAAGAATCCCGGAGTTGTCTAGTCGGTTCTTAGCAAAGAAATTCTGCACCGCGAGCAAAGAAGGACTAGATGCATGAGGACACATCAACACAGGACGAGCGCTGTCTTTCTGTTGAACATTTCATCACAAAATGCGCGATATACTTGTTGCAGGAGCCGCGCCCTCACTGGCTGGCTTGATAGCACCACATTATGCGCATTAGTGATGCGCGTGTCCCATCCTGTGCCCTTGAAATGCGGCCGCCTTCGCGCAGCCCAGGGAGAGGATCACCGTCTGGCTTCCAACAAAACCACACGCTGCCTGGAGTCGTTACTCGCCTGCTTCTCGCTTCCTGCCTGCCCTGCCTTTGGCATCTTCGGTCGTCGGGCTGACGAGTGAGCGTTCAATAAATTGTTGTCCGTTGTTCGGTGAAGCCTACTTCTTCCTTGGTTTAACTACGGACGGGATGCAGCAAGCCCAATACCCACAAGGTGTGCCGTGACAGTGATGGCGTACTGAAACGACTGCCATAGGCGGGCGCAGGGTTTCCCGTTAGGGGGTGCAAAGTTTCATAGTAGCATCCCCTCCCCCTCCTACCGTAGGACGAGGCCAACGGACAACATGCTTCATAGCAGAATAAAAAAAACATAGGAGCGATCACGTGCTTCTGACAACGGCCCGCCTTTGGTCCCTATAGTTAACCGGCAGTAAAGATGAGAAGTAAACGGTTCTTGTAATGCAACATTAGGGGCCTTCGGCCGCCATCATCGTTCAAAACCTGAGTGGCCATAACTGAGTAAACGTATCTGGCAGACTTTGCGTCCCCTGCTGGGTGATCAGGGGAGGCTCCCCCCCCCCTGCCCCCCTCGTGCGCACGCCTATGCGTGTCAGTGTAAAATGTGTGCTAACCTATACACCGAAGTCATATAAATGTAGCTGTTAGCTTTACAGCGCCTAAATGCGAAACAGAAGAACATGAGGGACCTGCTTTTGACTGCAGCCTGAAATCAAAGAACGCTGACAAAGTTTCTCTGCGCTGAGCAAGCCAGCTTCCATAGCTTTCATGAACTTCCACGAAATTAAATGATACGCGCTTTGCACGTTGCGGTATCAACACACTCTGCTCAAACCGGTACCTGTAAAGGTTATATGTATAGGCGGTTCAAGGCCACGTAACAGTAAAAACTTCCGAGCCCGCTCGCGTCGTCGGGGGTCCCAGCAAAGCTTATAAAAGGTTTGTTTGCCTAATACATAACTGCGTTCCATTAGAGAATGCCTCCGCAGAAAACAGCAGTGATAACGGCTGTCTAGACACCGAAGTTTGTTACTTCTATGAAGAAACATTTGCCAGACTGTCTGCGTATTTCCACTTTCGTTCCACGCATGTTGAGGCAGCCTCAACGTACACGGTGACAAAAGGAAGAGCAAGAATGTTAAAGCCGCTTCGAACGATAAACGAGATTATTACACGGCTGCTTGAATATCAGTGTAAGGGATAGAAGAGTAACCACTCTGCGAAGCGAAGGCATCCAACTTGGATTCTCAGGAATGCGTTATGTCCAGAGAACGCCAAGTGAAAAAGAAAGGTTCAATGCGTTCAATACCCTTAAGCGCTTAAGGTATTCTTTTTTTAATGCTGAATGAGAAATGTGGCCAACACTAGCCGATGCGAGTGAATGCGGTCTGTTTCGAACAGCAGGCTTCGGGCAAACACATACACGTAATAATCTAGTGTACATTTTCTATTACATCTTAATTATACATTCAGTGATAGTTTTACGTCCTATATACACTATGTCACTACAGAATCTTCTTTTTTTATTATTTTAGCTCGGTAAATTTTGTTTATCGATGCTAACCAAAAAGCCCGGTTGCAAGGAAATCCACGTTTACTTCGTACAAAAACGCGGCGCATTAAAAAGTGGGGTAAAGGGCGCCGACTCGTATCTTGGGACCCTAATTACCGGCTGCACTTTCTTTTAGACATGTATAGTATCAGGCTGAAATTGATCTCGCACAAACAAAATTCCAAATTTTTATCCCTTCGATGGCATATATAGTTTCAGGTACAATGCACACACACTCTAAGAAAAAAAAAAGGTATGTGTGACTCCTTTCGGGGAGTATTGACTTGCACGTATATTACTCTCTTTAAAGAGTCACGTTAACTCTCTTGTGGGTCACGTGACTCTCCGAAGATAGTACAATGATCCCCAAAGAGAGTTGGCGTGAGTATTTAAAGTCATATACGTGGCAAGTCAATACTCCCCGAAAGGAGTCACACGCACTCTTTTTTTTTTTTTTTTAGAGTTTAGTGCACAGTTAATCCGGCTTCACAGCCTACCACCGCTCCCAACGCTCCGGAGAGATGAGAAGCCTATGCCTCTGAAAGCGTGTACTCCTTTTCTGACTGTACTTATGAGGTCCACATTAAAATTCTACCGCTGACGTGTAACGCTGCTTCAGTGTACGCTAATCAACAGTTTTAAGGGTTTTCTGAGTCCTACCGATAAATGCGCCTATATCTATACAAAAAAAAGCGAGGAGTAAAATAAATAGCCACGCGTGCAAAAGAGATGCTGAGCACTCATCCGGCTGCAAGTGTATTCATAAGTGTCTTCTTATCAAACTCATAAGTTTTGTGCACATTCTTCGAACAGTAACATAGCAATACGGTCACGAAAATGCTGTCTCTGGGGTATTGAGCGTTTCAGTGGATGTAGACGACGATATAAAATACTTCTCTAAGCGTTTCTGCTTGAACCACATGCCTCATACTTCAGTGGAGGGCGTCTCCTTCTTCCTCAAGAGAGAACGCGTTCAGAAGAATTGTCAGAGCCTCTAGTCACCGCGGAGCACATTAATGGACAAATGAATTCCAACAATTACTTTGCGGAACGCGCTGAAAATAGCGACAGGCAAATTTCAAAACGGTGGCTAAGCAGGTTTGTTTTTACGTGCACATAGTTATTCCAAAACAGCGCACAAACGGGACATGTGTGGTTCTTTCGTGTCCCGTTTGTGCGAAGAAATGTCAAAGTTGGAGAAAAAAAAGAGCAGTCGTTAATAGACGGCGGGTATATACAAAAAGCGTCTGTGTGCGAAAAAACAATGCGACCATTTAACAAAGAGCGACGCATAGCCCTCGAGCTATGGAATCATAAATAACTCATCTTCGTGTCCCTCGAGGTGCCTCTTCAGTCGGCCATACATATTCACTGAATCATCGTGCGCCGGCTATATTCTGCCCTGTTGAGTTCTTTCAAAATTTGTTTTCTCTCGCATATCGTTCATTTCCTTTGCAACCCTTTGTTGTTGTTTTTTTCTTTTACTTTCGGCAATGCCTTGCAGTCTTTTCCGTTCGCATTCTGTATAACTCCGCGCCAGGATAGACGAAGAAGCCGGCAAATGAAAGCCGTAAAAAAATGGTTTCCACTTTCCTCTGAGCTTCTGCTCTTAGCGAGGCAAGGACAGCTCCCTTGATAGCACTCGTCCAGAGATCGATTGTGCCCGAAAGAGTCTAAAGGCTAGTGATCTATGTGGCCGGCGCCGATAGACTGCGTCAAGAATGAAACACGGGATACGCAGCGTTATGCAATGAAAACGAAACAAAAAAATAAGGGGGGGACGAGAAATGCCGAGTGTGCCTTTTGGCTTCTACATGTATGTATAGGGAGAGAGCCAGCCAGCCATATACGTTCACGTGCCGTCCTGTACGCGGCGCCTTAAGGAAGACTAATGGTGATAGTTCTGCAATAATTTAGGAGCCCGTGCGCGAAGAAAGGAAAGCCGCAGAGAATACGAGTACACGCGAGCAAAGCGAGAATGATTTTTCTCGCATATGGAACGCTTATCGAGAATTTGCGAGATTTCCTGTGTGTCCGCGTCCTCGCTTTCGCAGAAGTTCCGCATCGAAAATATCGCCTACGTACGAGTACATATACCACTGCGCAGCGAGATATGAGAGTCCATCAAGATTACAACACCTTCACTAAGAAACATTGAAAGGGCGATACGCAATGCGGGTCGGCGGCAGTTTACCGAACAGACGGTGAGAACGACCAGAAATATTTTTTTAGCAGCGCGATCTCCTCCTAATTCAATTTTGCAAACTCCGCCACCTCCCACTATTCGTCATTATTTTTCTAATAAAGAAAGCTAAGACCTTGCATTTGTTCCGTCCTAATTGTTCTTTGTTTCTTTGTTCCTTCGTTTCTCCACGCTGTTGTTGCCATGAAGTGCTTGACCAAGTCGTCGGTTCACTTACAGAAATTTGTAGGCGCCTGTGAGAAGGTAAATATATAGCCTTACTGGGCAGGTACGTGTAAAGCAGCCAGGAACCGCATTCGCAAATCTTTTCTCTGGTAAGTTCTCGCTACCATTGGCCGGCAGTTTTCGATAATGAGATGCCCAGCGTCACGATTGGCTGAAAATTTATCTTACGAACAATTCTTGCGTAAGGCGTCGCTGCGAAAACGGGCATAGAAAATACTCGGAAGTTCTCATGTAAGTGCTGCTGAATTGACCCACCCTTGATAGGTAACGTGGCCTGTCTGGTTGATGCCTTGCTCCTTTTGCCGTACTGACAATAACCCGCTAATACACATAGTCCCATATTAGCACAGGCTCTGTTTCGCACCATATTGCACCATGAGCCTGAACACAAATTGCAACTCTATAGCTTCACCTCAATATTAGTTAAGGTACGTACATCTCCAAATTGGGCTCGTTTCAGCGTTCAGTCTCTTAGATCAGTATAATTTCCCCGAATTCACCATGGAGGTCCCTCCTCATGCTGTTACCTGCCTTCCGAAGCAGCCGTGGTCATAGCATTTAGGTGAATCTTCAAACATCGCATATTTCCTCCGAACGTTCGAGCTGCAGCGAATGTTCAAAGTACGTAGTCCACTGCTTTCTTTCCGTATCGTAAAGCTGTACAACTAGTGCATTCTTTCAGAGAAACTTGTGTGCGGAAAATTTCATCTGCAGTTTGTAAGTCTAACAACTGAAGCAGGAATAGACGAGGACAATATACGAATATACAGGATGGGTGTTTTTCTCTTCTTTATAATAAGGCTGAAACGTGGGCTAGTTGGCACGACTTCATCCTGCAACGCGCTACTAGGAATGGATAAAGACTGAGGAAACGAAAGTGTGTGTTTTTCGTTTCTGCGGTCTTTGTCAACTCCTGGCAGCGGGTCACAATATGAAGTTTTTCTTTACTAATTTATTTGCTATGGATTCGCTGAGTCATCCTCTTTTTGTTTTGCTTCTTAATAAATATGTATGTAGAAGAAGTTCGCATCATGAATACTGCCCGCTACTCCTAAGCAAAGATTGGCCAGCTTAATACAAGCAAACCAGCTAACAGGGCAGAAACAGCACACAGCAAACATTCCCAGCACAGAAACAAACGAAGGTATATCCTTCCTTCTAAAAAGACAGGGCGTGTAAACACGGACACAAGAAAGAAGAGAGGACACCATAAACGCCGACTAACAACTGAAAAGACGCACAACGGCTGAAAAGAAAGAAGGCACGAAAACTTATCTGCGCATGCCCAAGCAACAGGCGAACCTATCAATCCGGCACGCGTGGCGGTCTACGTGGAAGATAACTGTTAAGGCATTTGATTTCATCTTTATGCAAGTTCATCGACGGTTGGCTCACGCATGCGCTACCACTATTCTCGATATGCCATGCTTCAATCATCAGGCGCGTTTCTTCATTTCTATGACGGTACAACACTGCGCATTCATCTAATTTCGGCGTGCACTTACAATCTCGACAATGTAAAGATAGATAGTCGTCTCACGGTCTGGAAGTTTCGTGCCACTCACGTTCCTCCGCTCAGCTCCTGCTCTCTGATTATTGAGGTGCTCGAAACATGAGAATTTCGAGAATTTTGGCAAAAAAAGATGAAAAAGTGTTGTGTGGCTCCAAGGGCAGTACATCAAGTTAGAGGGCATTCAACTATTCACAACAGCGCATGAGATTCAAGCGAAAGGTATACGCCGAGGGAATGCCGTGCGGTCAGGCCTGCCACGGGCATCACCAAAGCCCGTACATTAAAGACCGTTATGTCGCTCTAGCTAGCCATAGTGGAACTCTTGCAGCGCAGTCGCCAAATGGCAAGGAGGACACCGTCTATTTCTTACGTCATTTTTTCCCACTACACGACCATACGACTGCCTCAAATTACGTCACCTCTCCTCAGCCACCCCCCGTACCCCACACACTTTAGCATTCTTTCGTCCTTTGTCGCCGCTCGAAAAACAATAAAGAACCCGCGCAACAAAGCAGAAACAACGAAGTAATTTCGCAAAGCTGGGGACGACAGCTTCAGACCGTTCTCATACCATCCCGATCTCACGGGACAGGCTGGGCGCTTGCAACACAACGTCGCCGCACGGACATATATCAAACTCTCGAGCGTGTACACCGGTAACTCACCGTCCCATCCCGACAATCCATCTTTTATGACTCGTATAGATGGCGCCTCCCTCACGTTATTTCCCAAGCGAACTTACTTGGACACGGTAATTATGGTTGCGTTGGCTTGCCGCCCTTGCAGTGGCTCTCAAACTTTTGGTCGTCACGGACCACTTGACGGGCTCAGGGGTAATCCTGGAGCACCCCGTCGGCTACGTTTACTTCTTTTTTTTTTTAAAGTAAAATTGGCAGTGTCGTTCCAAAGCGAAGCATAGAAGGCGATAGAAGCTGAAGGCGTTTCAGACAGCCCAGCGGGATGAGGAGCTGGCACCGTCAGCGATGTTGAAGGCGTCAGATGTCGATGGCGCGTAAGGTGTGACAAAACGAAAACGATCGGTTATTGTCGGTGACCTAAAAAAAACGGTTACACAGCGTGTTTGCTATCTGTTCCGTCCAGATCAGTCAATGCACGACGGCGCATTACGCATGTGCTTTGTGTAGCTATACACCGGGAACACTAATACGTGTTCGCCCGAAATTCACGTCAACAGCGGAAGCCATCAGTAAGAAAGTTGATCGTCCACGTTGATATTGAATACAGTAGTACCGACGTCTGGTTCTTTGAAAATAATCAGAGACGTACAAAGAGCTTAGCAAAATATAACGTTGGGCGTGTTGGTGCATAGCTTAACGAAAGATTTGTGGCGCAAACTGATAATTAGGGGGAAAAAAAGGTAGAAGGCCAGAATAGGATGCCAGACTGACAACTAATTTATTGTCCGCGCATCCACAAAATATATCTCTACTGTACGCGCACTCAGTACGCGCACAAAGAACGGTTTAAAATACGCCCTCTCTGTGTGCGCATATTTGAAATACAAATATATTTAGATGACGTGCGGAAAATAAATTAGTTGAAAGTGGCGTCCTATGCTGTCTTCTAATTTCTTTTTTACAGCGTAGCTGTTAAGCTTTTCGTTATGCCACGTGGCGTGACCTGAAAACTATCATCATCGTGAACCGGCACGCGCTCTCTTCGTTCTCTTCTTCATACACTAATTCGCTCACAGAACGCGTGCGCCCATTTGTCCGGCGTGGGACGCAATAACTCTGATGGGCGAGAGGATGAGCACACAGAGAGGGAAATAGTGATAGCAAGAAAGAGAGAAATATACAGGAAGAAAGGGAAGAAATAGAAAAAATAGAAGGCGCGAGAGAACCAGTACTTAAAGAGAGAGAGAGAGAAAGATACAAATAGAGAGAAAAAGGGGAAGGAATGGAGAAAAAGAGACAGAGAGAGAAAGAGGTACAAAGAAACAAACAAAAAAGAGAGATAGAAAAAAGGAAGAGCAAGCATAGCCATGTGTATATTATTGTATATCAAGCGGTTCACTAACTCTGTTGGGTGAGAGAATGGTGGGAAAGGTAAGCGAAGGAGAGCAGGAGGGCAACGCCCCAGCTCTGCATCTTCCTCGGTCTTTGCAACACCAGTGCGTAGCTGCACCATTTTTTTTTTTCTTTTCTCCAAATTCTCATATTGCGCCACAAATCTCTCGTTACGATGCAGACAGCTAATGCGTGCTGTTTCAGCGTCCCCAACGGGATTGGAACCGTCTCCCCGCATAGCTCGTCGAGAACGCCTCGCCGAGTGTTTCGCGCACCGTTTCAACAGGCGATGCCTGTCGCGCCCTTTTCGTGTACTCCGCCCGTAGTTCTCAGAGACTCCTGGGGATCCGGGGACCACAGTTCGAAATCAATGCTCCCTCACCGGCCCCACCACGCAATCACCAAGTGCGGCAAAACGCGCTGCAATGAGCTGTTGCGCACGTGGTACGGCAGTATCGATCGCGAGTCGTTGAGCCCGCGTTCCGATGTCCGAACGTGTGTAAGAAACTGTGCCCGCGTGATTGAGACCGTTCTATCGAACCCAACGTGTAGAAAATGCGGTCGAGTTCAGTGCCGACACCTTGGCTCCGGCGTCCCTCTTATTAGCCTCTGCGCAGCTCTGCGTGGAATGCGGAATTCAATCAGTGATACCGCGAGATCTTCCCTTAAGTGGATTGGCTTCATGTGTCCTTTCAATTTAAAAAACGGGATTCAGTGTCAGAACTAGTTTACTAGACAGTTTACTAGTTTACTAGACAGTTAGTTTAATAGTTAGTTTACTAGACAGTTAGATTACTAGGCAGTCAAATCTTGCGTTTATAACTGCATGACAAATGAACTGCACGAGACTATTTAATTAAACGGAAAGGCAGAAAAAAAAACGAGAAAAAGTATGGATCAATCAAAAACTTCGAATATTCGCACACGCCTACTATTGTGCAAAGGATAACTAACTCTACATACAAGACTATCAATGATACGCTTATTTATACTTGATATGCTTGTATATACTTAGTGCGCAGTTTTCTTGTACCGGTTTCGAATGGCGCAACTTCCCTATAATCGTTCAAACAGAACCAAGCTTCCCGAAATCAGCAGATAGACAGCCAACATAAGTTGCAAGCAATGCTGTAGCCAAATTTTTCTTATTCTTTTTTCCTTTTTCCTTTTCTTTTTCTTTCTTTTTTATTTATTTTTTTTGGGGGGGGGGCGGGAGGGAGGGGATCCGACCATGCAAATTCAAGTGCGTAATTTGCGCCCTCCCAACCTCTGGCTAGGCCACTGGCTGCAAGACGCTCTGCCGCTTTTCTAATTTTTCCCGCATATGCCAAAATTTAGGACGCTAACGCCTCCCTTTATCGATCGAGCGAAACGGAACGCGTAGACTCCGAGACTATCGACTTAGAGCGACAGTGTCGACTTTGAGAGACCTTTTCGGAGGCAATGCTCCTAGAACGCGCCGAAGCCACTCGATGGCAGCACCAACCAGCGCGCTCCATTCATCAAAATGCGCGCGCGAACAGATTGAGAAGTGTATCAGCGTCTTGAATTGTAGCAACGTCTTGAATTGTAGCTGGGTGGTACATACCACGGGCGTAGCCAGGGGGAGGGGGGGGGTTCTGGGGGGATGCAATCTCTCGCCCTCAACGATTTTTTTTCTATTTTGCACGCGTATATATACACGCAAACATACACACGCACCCACGAATATGCAATAGCATGGTTGAAACCCCCGGCCCCCCACCCTGAAAGAAACTTCTGGTTATGCTACTGGTACATACTGAATATGAACGATGAAACAGCGTGCGGAATTAAGTCACGGTATATAAATCGCTTTTGCGATCATAAGTCGAATTTGATTATCTCGAGGCACATAGCAGCAGCATATCATATGTCGCAGCAAATTCAGCCGGTAATTGAGGTTTTTCAAGTTTTCTTTTATTGTTTTGGTGGGGGGGGGGGGGGCGCTGTCTTTGAGACAATGCTTCGTGATGATCACGTGAGCACGAATTCTTGCAATCAATAACAATAATAAAATCACACCATCTTCCGCTAAAGGGAACCATAAGGCGATGCGAAGCAGCGTTTCGGCATGTAGAGCCCGCGTTTTAGAGGGGGAGTACAGAGGGGGGAGCGAAGCAACGGGGAGAGGGGAAGTGGAGAAGGGGAGGGGAGGTAAGATAGAGAAAGGGGAGAGGGGATGTGGAGAGGGGAAGGGGAGAGGGAGAGGAGGTGTGTGGAGGGGCCTTGCGCATGCGCTGTAAGGGTGGTCACGCCGCACACCACCACCGGATTGAACTCCGCTATTCGCCCCTAGATCGTGCTACATGTGGCAGCACTGTCGCCGCGCTAGTGTGGATAGGCGGCCGGCGGCGTGCATAGAAATGTACACAGCGGCGCTTCGTTGTGAGCTGCTTGAACTTATTGTCGGCGAATAAAACGCGTTGACTGCAGCCCTCTGGTAATATGTATACGTTCTCCATTGCCGAATCGATGCACGAAGCCCACCGAACGTTACTATTACCTGTGAGAGAAGCGCAACCTGCCAATGAACGGGACGCTCCTCGGCGACAGTCTGTGGTTTTGCACTTTATGACATTTATTGCTGTTTTATTTGAACGTGTTTAGCTGGTATCCCGCCTACTACGCGAGTGCTGTTGCGCGACTGGAACTAATTACGTAGTTACTTCTTTGTTACCTGGCTGCCGAACAGCACTTCTTCCATAGCTTGTGCCCCGCCTACTACGCAGTTCTGTTACGCGACGGAACTAATTACGTATTTACTTCTTGCCTATCTGGCTCCCGAACAGCACTTCTTCCATAGCTTGTGCCCCGCCTACTACGCAGTTCTGTTGCGCGACGGAACTAATTACGTATTTACTTCTTGCCTATCTGGGCACCGAACAGCACTTCTTCCATAGCTTGTGCCCCGCCTACTACGCAGTTCTGTTGCGCGACGGAACTAATTACGTATTTACTTCTTGCCTATCTGGCTGCCGAACAGCACTTCTTCCATAGCTTGTGCCCCGCCTATTACGCAGTTCTGTTGCGCGACTGAACTAATTACGTAGTTACTTCTTTCTTACCTGGCTGCCGAACAGCACTTCTTCCATAGCTTGTGCCCCGCCTACTACGCAGTTCTGTTGCGCGACGGAACTAATTACGTATTTACTTCTTGCCTATCTGGCTACCGAACAGCACTTCTTCCACAGCTTGTGCCCCGCCTACTACGCAGTTCTGTTGCGCGACGGAACTAATTACGTATTTACTTCTTGCCTATCTGGCTACCGAACAGCACTTCTTCCATAGCTTGTGCCCCGCCTACTACGCAGGAATTTGCAGCCATTTTTACAGCGAAGCTGTTAGCCTCTAGTTGGTCGGGATTTTTCGTGGCAGGCTCACAGAAAGATGTGCACCGATCGCGAAGACATTGGAAAACGGGAAGCACACAGTGTGCTGCTTGACATGGCGTCTTCAGATGGCATCATCACGTCGTCACATCATCGTCATCACATGACGTCACAGGTCACATCATCACGCGACGTCGTCTGACGCCATCAAATGATGTTACGTGGCAATGATGTCCTCACGTAATGTTACGTTTGAGGTAAACACGCTATGTCATGATGTCAAACATAACGTCCCCACTTGGTCGCAAGGGCTTTCGTACTGTCGGAGCTGTTGAAGCTTAAAGTAGGGCCGTATCCGACGGCCACACAGAACTCGTCCCAGCTGTGCAAAGCGAAGTGGAAGCATAGCATAGCCACGTGTAGTATAGTACAGCATAGTATAGTATAGTATAGTATAGTATAGTATAGTATGGTAAGGGTTGGGAAAGGGAAGTGACGGTGAGAAGGAGTAAGCTGAGAGTGAGGAAGGAAGGCAAGAGATGGAAAGGAGGAGGGGAGAGGGTAAAGCATAGTATAACCACGTAGAGTATAGTATAATGAGTGGGAAAGGGAAGTGGGGTTCCGGAGGAGAGAGGCAGGCCACCAGCTCAGCACTTTCTCGAATCTTCGCACCACTAGCGCGTAGCTGCTACAATTTTTTTTTCGCTTCATGGGCCACATAATAATTTCCCATTTACTAAGGATCCCCCCCTTCACCACCATTCCCCTAACCAGCTCCACAGCGTTGCGGCACATCCACTTTCATAATGCAATTCAAGGGAGGAGCCACCGGCACACGAGGGTTCACTGTCAGACGCAACGATACGGGTTCGCCCGCCTCCGGCGGCTCTCGGTCTCTCCTACCGCTGTTCTTTCCCTCCCTCGTTTTGTCACTGTTGCTTCCTTCGTTAGTTTTCTCTTCCTTTCTCTATTGTTTTCTCCCTTTTTTGCTTTTTTTTTAAAGTATCGTTCGGCTCCCAAACTGGGTGGGCGGCCCTTGTGCAGCGGGTTCGGCCATGGCCGTTTCATTTCAACTACATCCTCCGAAGAAAGCTGGACCGCCAGGTGAAACTGTTAGGATAAAATAAACATTTGTCTTGTTTCCTATATTGTAGTACGAAGTTTTTCACAAGTTTTATTACGTTAGCCAGAAGAAGCTCTCTTTATATATATATATATATATATATATATATATATATATATATATATATATATATATATATATATATATATATATATATATATATATATATATATATATATTGTAGTGAACAATATAGACGACGACGAAGCAGCCAAGAAAGCAAGCCACATCGTGAGTGGTAGCCACGCGACCCGAGCTTGCGCTTGCTTGTATTTTGGACCCTCAACGTTCCTCGACGTTCCTCGTCGTCCCTTCACGTTTGTACGTGAATAAACCACGTGACATTTGGTGGAGGTACGTGCATTCTCCGTACGAACCTGAAACTTCGCTCTCGCAAGCTCCCCCCTGTCCGTGACATCAACATGGCCAACGAGACCCCTCCTCAGGCTGGATCTTCGGCTGTCCACGTCACCTGCGGCGCCGTGTATCCCCAGCGAGATCCGCCCATCTTCTCCGGCTCAGGTGAATCGGACGTGGAAGATTGGTTGTTGAGGTACGAAAGAGTCGGCGCCAGTAACAAATGGGACGACCAAATGAAGCTTGGCTACGTCACGTTTTATCTCGCGGACATCGCGCACCTGTGGCAAGGACGCGTGGATTTCCCATCTTCTCGACTTTCTGACTGACCCATTAGCACATCCAGCCTCAAGGACTATCCGTCGTCAAGCCACGCATTTCACTATTCGAGACGACTTCCTCTATCGGCGGAATTACGCGTCTGACGGTCGGAGGTGGCTGCTAGTGATACCACGCCACATGCGCACGGAAATCTGTACTGCTTTCCACAACGACCCGCAAAGTGCTCACGCCGGCGCTCTCAAGACCTACAACCGCCTGCGCCAGCGATACTATTAGCGCGGCATGTATACTTTTGTGCGCAAGTACGTACGTGCTTGTACTGCTTGTCAGCGCCGTAAAGCTCCACCTGAACGCCCAGCCGGTACACTTCAGCCTCTGCCTTGTCCGGCGCGTCCATTTGATCGCGTCGGTATCGACTTATACGGACCGCTTCCCTCGACTTCTTCTGGAAATAGGTGAATAATTGTCGGCGTAGACCACCTCACACGTTACGCGGAAACTGCAGCCCTGCCCACAGCAACAGCAAGAGAAGTTGCGTTTTTCATCTTACGCAACTTTGTCCTTCGCCATGGTGCTCCCCGTGAACTTTTGAGCGACAGAGGGCGTGTTTTTCTGTCTGACGCTATTCAAGCATTGCTCGCTCAGTGCAACATCATTCATCGCATGACGACCGCATATCACCCGCAAACGAATGGCCTCACTGAACGATTTAATCGCACTCTCGGTGATATGCTGACAATGTACACCGCATCAGACCAGACCAATTGGGACACCGTCCTTCCGTTTGTCACGTACGCGTACAACACCGCTACGCATGCGACCACAGGTTTTTCGCCTTTCTTTCTCTTGTACGGACGCGATCCATCATGCACGCTTGACACTATGCTTCCCTACACGCCTGACTCATCTGAGTACACTGCAATTTCTGACGTTGCCAGATACGCCGAAGATTGCCGACGATTGGCCCGTTCGCTGACAACCGAGGACCAAGGCCGTCAGAAGCTAAGGCACGACACCGATCGACCTCTCCCTACTTTTACGACAGGTGCCCTGGTTTGGCTTTGGATCCCACCGAACACTCCTGGCCTTTCGTCGAAATTACTTGCCCGATATCACGGGCCCTACCGCATTCTCACTCGTACGTCCCCAGTCAATTATGAGGTCGAGCCTTTGACACTGTCCCAAGACTTACGTCGTCGTCGTAGGGAAATCGTCCACGTGAGTCGCCTCAAGCCCTATTATGATCCCTCCATACTGACAACGCCTTAGGTCGCCAGGATGGCTACGCTATTCACCGGGGGCAAATGTAGTGAACAATATAGACGACGACGAAGCAGCCAAGAAAGCAAGCCACATCGTGAGTGGTAGCCACGCGACCCGAGCTTGCGCTTGCTTGGATTTTGGACCCTCAACGTTCCTCGTCGTCCCTTCACGTTTGTACGGGAATAAACCACGTGACTATATATACATATATATATATATATATATATATATATATATATATATATATATATATATATATATATATATATATATATATGCTTCTGACATCTGTACTTCGTATTATCATGAAACGGACGGAGCTAATTCAAGGTTAATAAAAAACACACGGTGATGTCTTGCACACTTTTTTAATTCAGGTCCGAGACAGCACACAAAATGATGAAACAAGACTGCTCCACTCGGGAGCAGACATCACACTGAGTCAGTGCCAATGACAAGATGCATGTATATATACTTGACATACGTAAAATACTTAACAGGAAAAAAAAACCGCATTATGCCCCTTATCGGAAGACTATATGCCATTAGATTACAGCCGCATTCGTGGATTCGTGGGCTTTCACGGCCCACTTGAGAGCAAGGATGATCAAGGTACATCGAAAACGTTTAACTCTTCTTGGCACGTGTCGCGTTGCGCTGCTTAGCATGCGTAACTCGAAAGAAGCGTTACATAAACCACCTTGCGAAATTAAGACGTTTATCATTCGCAGACTCATCGATCAAAGCTGTCGCGTGCTCCTCACCGTAACCGAGTGGGGCGCGAGCACCAGATCGTGCATCTTACTAAAACCAAAAAAAAAAAAAAATACTGGGTAAAGTAAGCCGTAAGTATAGGCCGTCGATATTTTTTTACATATGTAGATACATCATTTACACAAGTGCCCCTCGGATGTTCCAAGCAACGTATACGTTGTAAGAAACAACGACACGTGCCAAGTAGAGCCAAAGAAGCATTATTTTTTTTATTTATTCGCGAAAGGTTGCAATGTGGGGAAATTACCATTCGTGTTTAAGATAAGACACTGCGCAGGGGACTCCTTAGATGCATCCGCGTTACATTATCGTGGTACTGTAATCTACAAAATAGAGTATATATCCGAGGTAGGGAGCATAACAGCCAAAGGTACCTCTACAACTGCCATATTCGCATGTGGCTGGTTCACTGCATGCGCCAAAACACAGCACGCACTGATCACAACTTACACGAGTTTATCTCACCGAGGCACTTGGGTCATTGGACACTTCGACGCATGAGACTAGCATGCGACTATACGCGAGCGTATAGCGCTAAGAATGCCCCTCATAGCTATGCATATATGAACGTTTGGCAGCAAGCTTGCTTAGACGTACTGTACACACGTGGCAACAGCAACCGTATTTGTCAAGGTCGAGAAATGCGAGCTAGACAATATTAAGTTCTGAATGACATCGCGCATGATAACAATAACAGCGACTTCGAGCATACGGGCTGGGACGATGCGTTGCAAATGTGAAAAAGGCGACAAGGCGCTGTTAAATTTTGAGAGCGAATTTTTCGTATGGGTGTTCTTATGAACCATGTACCGTGAATGCTGCATATCTTCAACACTACCCATTTTAACCCGGTTTGCAGTTCGCTGCAGTTTTTATTGCTTGCTTCCCGTTGCGATGTGTACCGGTTACGATGCAGACGCGCAGAAACTTTCTCGGCAGACGAACAACATCGAAATAATATTAATCCGTTTTCGATGGAGGCGAAAATGCTTGAGGCCCATGTACGTAAATTTAAGTGCAGGTTAAAGAACCCCAGGTGGTCGAAATTTCCGGAGCCCTCCACTACGGCGTGCCTCAATCATATATCGTGGTTTTGGGTCGTTAAACCCCAGCAATTATTATTATTATTCATATGAATCGTGAATATTGCCTAGTGTTTAAAAGGTTGGCAGATTGGTAACGTGTTGCAAAGTCGGAAGGCTCTGAATAAGGTTAATTTCCACTTATCTGGTGCAGTAATCGCAAGCAGCGTTTGCCCTCTCCGATAACTAGAAACCTAAATCTACATAACCGCTTAAAGTCCGCAGAGGAGGAACAAGCGAACGAACCAAATGTTCCCGCAATACCGAAGGTGACCTTACTCTTGAGCTGAATTGCTGAGAGGCTAATGACAGTAATTCGGATGTGTATGGACGGCTTCTGGTTTCGTGCACTGACGTAGCACGGTCGGAGAACAAAAGCCTTGGCGGGTAGCCTGCAGATTTTCAACACCTCTCACCCTGTGCCTACCCAAATATTTCAAATAAAGATGCTTCTAATCTGTACCCAACATTATAAGAGTTAGTCCTTAACTTATGCCCCTTCCTTTTATCTGAAGGCGGAAAAAGGGTCTTTCCTTACTTTGACATAACTTAAAAACACGCTTTCCGCTTCGGTGTTACAGAGTGATAACTGAAGAACCGGAAGTTTCTTGGGGTACAACACGTGCTGCTACTATCGCAGTCTTGAAACCATCTATAAGATGAGCAAAATACGCGTAGGCCTGTATCGGACTTTTACGAAAATAAAGACGCGTAACGGTAGATTAGTAAACAAAAAAAAACAAAAAAAGAGATCGCATTAGAATATTTACTTGATCGCATAAAATTTAAGACTTCACCGCAAGAATTGCTTCAGACACACTGGACTTAGTGGCAAGATAAGCGGAGAACGTGCACTCTAGCTTAACAGTCAAGGCCACGTCCCGAAGAAAGCTGCTAAAAGAATTTGCGCAATAAGCTCCGTCTATAAGACGAACCTTCGCGTAAGGCACGAACTCTTGTTAAAGACCGTGACAGGCTCATCACAAGGCATGCAGGGGCGTACGCACCGAAAGGCTTGTGTTGTGCAGAAATACGAACTGCGAGGCACGCGTTTCATCTAGCTTGTTCGAAAGCCGTTGAGGCAGGTCCGTAACTAGAAGGGGGGGGGGGGGTTGAGGGGTTTCTAACACCCCCCGAATTTTTTTCATGCTTTAACTTTTCAGGTGACATTAAAACACTTGCACAACTTCACAGCAACCACCAGTTGCCAAAGTTAGCCGTTCTGCACACAAACACACCCCGAAAAAAATTCCTGGCTACGGCCCTGCGTTGAGGAACGCTTCGATAGGCGGATAGATGATTCCGAGTAAATTGGTTCTTCGTACGTTGTCGGGATTAACTTAAGCGAGAGTTATCCCTGATATGTCCGTTTAGATCACAGATTGGCTTGTTCGAATGATTCGTTGCAAAGAGCTTGGAGGCAGCAGTTATCAATATGTTCCATTTCAGTTGTCAATTGAAACAAATACTGCTCGTACCTACGCGACTACGCGCACCGCGTTATATCGCCGCAAAAACAAAAACAAAAATAACAAGAGTGAGTTCTTAAAGTGTCGTAATTGTTCTGGATCGCTCTCGCTACAAAACAAAAGGACGATCACAGCTTCGGTACGAAATAGATGCATAGAGAATCACTGATTGTGAATAGTGTGAATAGTGAAAGGCCATTTAAGTGTCGGAAAGATTGAGCCGAGTAGGATTTCCTACTTCAATGGGGCGACTTAGTTTGCCGTGATCGCGGAACGCCAAAATTGAAACGTTTATCTTTAAAAAAGTATGAGAGAAGGTATAACATATACTTAACAGACGAGTGCGCTAAAAATTTCTTGCAACGAAAAGAAAGTAGAACCGCTTTACACATTTTTCACAGTTTAAGCACGCAACATCGCAACCGCCGAGCCCTGAGCCCTCATCCCTTGCTTTTCTGTTCTCTGTTTTTCGCTATTCAAATATGCGCCACCCGTGGAAACTCTCGCCTCGTACGTATTCACACGAGCCTCTTGCGCGAGCAATGCTTCTCGAGGGAACATTCGAACCAATTCTGAACCTTTCGTTCTGACCTGACCTGAAACATCCTTGTGGCCCGTTCCTGGCCGAAATTCGCCAGTTAATATGTTCAACCTCACAATCAGGTGGCACTTGCTGTTACGATCAGCTTTACCTTACAAGTAACTCACTTTCGTGAGCACATTGTCCTGATTTGCCATGTGTTCAGAAAAAAGGGGGAAAACGGGTCTCTTCCAAACGCTAAATTGGTCCCCAGGCGACAAACATGTTGAATCTACAAATACCGGTGACCATTTTCAACACGAGACATATCGATATATTGAAGGTGCACTCGTCGCCTTACCGACAACTGAGCCTGCGATGGGCAGGATGTATTTATTGCAATAGGCGGATGTTTGAAGAAAAATCCCACGTGAATCGCAGCAAGCAACAGTTCCCCTGAGCACACGTTTACATTCCTTTGCTACATATACTTGATCGCTAGGTTCTCGAGCTCGAAGCGTAGAAAATAAAATAAAAGGGGAAAGTCATTGAGCATTCGCCTCTACCATACCACATAATACCCGTACTTAAGTGCCATAACTTCTCTAAGGGTAAGTATCAAACACGATAAATCAAACGTTATTGTGCAGGCTTTTATAGTCAAATGGAGGTGTCGTTGCTTCACATTGCATTTCACGTAAGCCGGCAATATAGCGGCATGCCCGCGTCAACTAGGTGGAACGCAGCTTTGGGTGAGGAAATAGAAGCTATAGTAGTATCGTATAAAATACACGCTGTATTTCTCAGTGGGTTTCCAGCACTGACTTCCATTTAAAGTAGCGGGTATTGACAGAAGCACCGGATAATGCAGGGTACCAGAGGTACGGTACCGTAATCTCATTTACAACTGCTCATCTGTGTTTCATGAAAATAACCAAAACGTTATACAAGCAACGGCGTAGCACGAAATTAAATTTCGCACGATGAACATGCATTCTCATAGACTGATCTGTATGTACGAGTCTCATAAGTAACTTAATAAAACCGGGAATGGTGGCAGCGTGTGTATGGAACATATCCAATCAGAAGAAAGAAGAAATCACTTCGCATTTTCAAACCTTGCTGTTTGATCATCGGGTAGCATAGCTCGCACAAGAAAAATAGGTAAGAAGCCTGATGACTTCAAGGGCGTGACTGTAGCATGAGATAAGATTAATTTTGAGCCGTCGCTGGTCACTTGAATATGGAAAGTACGACGATCGTAATAGTAGGATGACCTATTTTTTCGGTGGTGTGTAGGGTTGCGTTTCTTTGTTTATCTTTTAAGCGAGAAAAACTTGACTCTCTAGAGAAGGCCTTTAGGAAACATAAAACAAAAAGCACGAGCAGCAAAAAAAAAAAAAAAGAAATAGCATACACATTCAACCTTCACTGACCAGTGAAATACAAAAATCTCAATTTGTGTATTGATCATGCAGCCAATGCCTATGGCCAGCTTACACAAGTTCACACGGGAAACAACAGCCTTCACAACTAACGCGGAATGCCAAAAGCTTAACACATAAAAAATCAATTCAATATTTTAAAGAAACTCAGAGACGAGTCGTTTTCTCTATCTTTTTTTTTTCTTTAGCGACGACATCGACTAGACATTCACACATCGTTGCCCCGATGTTACAAAAATCTCCGCTCATTTAGTTTCTATATACGGTATGACCACGGTGCAAAATATACATCGTGGGTATGACGACGGTGTAAAGAATAATACAAACATGAGCGATTCGGTATAAAAATGTGGATACATACAAACACACAAACGCACACAATTCACAACAACGTATTGAGCATTCACAAACCGCCTCGCTCCAACACGCTTTCGTTGCTGTCTTCCCATTGGTTAACCTTTTCCTCCGGCGTCAGTTCCTGCCTTCGGCCGGATGTGACGACGCGCGTGCGTCCGGCGCAACGCGCATTGTCAGCCCTCAAGCAGCCTCGATACGCACACGTTGACAAGGTATTGTTGAAGAAGCCGAGCTCTTGCCATTGGTCTTCGGCTCACACCGACACGCTCCAAGAACGTTCACAACACTCCTTGGGCGCGGGTTCAAAGTTTTCCAACAAGAAGGAACAAAAGTTATGGGAATGCTGATGTGGTGATCACAGGCTGGTCGCGAGTGTGTGTAAATTGTCCGGAGGGCTTAATGAGACACTCCTTCTGATAGAAACAATGTCTTAAAAAAACAAGAAACCGTCTCTTGATAACAGAGTCTGTAGTGCGCATGCGCAGTTATCTCGTGAACAAGCCGCACGGCTGTATATAGGAACGGTCGTGAGCGATCGAACCGGTGACCTTCCTCGTAGGTGACACGCGGCTGTGTGTTGTTCCTTGCCAACAGGTCGCCGCTTCTGGCTCACTTGAGCACACGTACTGGAATGTAGGTAGGTTGCACAGGTTTCTGTACGGGGAAAGAAAGCAAGGCGAAAATAAATTAGGTCAGCAAGCGCCACCTAGTACGACACACAGACTATAGCTGCAGACATCCTTGCTCGTCTTAAACGAAAATCAATCGGACATTTGCTCTGGCTAAGATCCCAAAACTTCACCTCTTATTCTGTAGCAGTCAAAGGTCTGATGAATATTAGTCTGGCCACTTAAAAATATTTGGTATTAAATGTAAGTCTTGTCACAAACTGTAAAGCATATAATTTAAGTACAGGTCTGTCAGAACGAATAACAGCGATATCAAAGCACGCATTTTGCTTATACAAAAAGCGTAGATGTTTAGCTGTCATTATTGGCGTATCAGAATCTGATTTTATCTCATACATAACTTCCATCCCGCACAAGGTAAAACCTATTATTCAGCTTCTCATGGCCACAACATTCTATAAGTGTAATGTTTTTTTTTTGTTTTTTAGTTGTAATTTTCAGCACACTTCTGCAGCGCGCAATAAAAACACACGAGAGGTGCCGAAGCGCAGGAGCGAAATAAAGATAACATTCTTCCAGTGCAGAGTTCGCGGCACTTCAGTAAGCATGCCTGAAGCATGCAACTTCACATGCACCGCATGCTCTTTTCTACAAGACAAAAGCTGGAGAAAAAACAGTCAGGAGGTGTAAGACAGTGAATAGCCCTTGTCGTACAGGCTCTAGACTTCAAAAATGCGAGCAGCTCGTTCTCATTAATACGGCAATCGCACAGTGTACATCGTAAATTAACACAGATACGTAGACGGCAACATTCCCATTCGCTTTTCCCGAATATGTAACTAGATGAGCCAAACTAGCCCTGGGAGTGACAGCCTTAGCCACTGTCTGTGTCGGTAGCTATATTGGTAAAACATCGAAGGCGAATTGCGATAAAGGTGGGTTCGGATCCCAAGTAATCGTTCGGTCTACTTTCAATTTCTTTCTCAGTTTTAATGAGAAACGATACGTGGGAGGTAAATTTAGGTTCTGAAAACAGCTTCTGAGCCAGCATTAAGTTTTTTCCTATATGAAATTGAGGAGAAATGTATATAGCGATGCAAAGTATAAACCAACTATGCCATATAGCTGTAATCAAGACTAAATACGCACTAAAATATTAGCTCACTCTAAAAGAAAAGTTCATCCTGTCAGTGAAGTCTAGCGTACGTACTCGCAGAGTATCGGCGCTGGCTAAAGTTGGCTAATTATTAGCTTGGTTACCCGCTTTTATAACAATTTAATGAGATCACAGATGTTTAATAATACGCCACTGCCCTTGGGGAATTTTCCTTTTGCGGAAGTTCCCGTCAACCAAATTCGCTGCGAACTGTTCTTTAGTAGTTCTATATCGCAATGAAAAGTAACGATCAGTTTCCCTATCGTCCCTCTAGCATCATCACTGTCCGGTTTCTTCATATTTTGTCACCGAGTCATGTAGAAGCACTGCGTTTCCTCGGAAAAGTCTGGCGAGGCCCGGTGCCGACCCACACAACGGCAGCGTCTCGCCCACAACAAACGCTTCGTCGCCGTCTCAGACATTTCCGCTCGCTCCGTCTCGCCGGCGGCGCCGAGCAGACAGTGGACGCTCGTCTAGCGGACGAGTATTCGGCACACAACGGCACATTCCGACAGCTTTTCTGCTCTCAACGCGTCGGCTGTTATTTCTGTAACGGCACGGCCGCGACTTGGCACGCGACACTGATGAACAGCGCGCTATGCACGCTCGGACCGAAGTGGCGTGTCTGGCAGGCGGGCAGCGAGTGGTTCCTCCGGTCTCGACTAACTGTTCTACGCTGAAACAATGGCTAGTACGGGAAGCGTCATTTTGTATGCGTTCTTTGTCTGCGTCTGTGTTGCGCCATTGATATCCAAAGGTGCGCGACTTCCGTATGGTCTTTACCCTCCAGAGTTTTAAGATATCAGGAGCTTTACGAGCATACGACGACGCCAGCAGGAGTTCGTGGACCCAATGAAATACGTTTTCGGTGTGCAGCTACCAGCACGCTCATCTGGAGAGCGAAAATTGGGCAGTTCGATGTTCCTCGTGGAATGCTTCCAGAGAAACCGCTACCTGCCAGTCGAAAAAACTACAGTTTCCGATATAATGCAAAGCAGTGACGTGGTCAGCGACAATGTTACATGCGGTACTGGTGCCATTAGCGATTCTCATTTCGAACAGTAGTAGAACTTAGGTCAGTGATGACTAAGTCTCAGCACTTTTCCCTCGTTTAGGTGGAGGAGAAACGAAAAAACACGACCGTTCCTTTCTGCAAGTGTGCGTTCCCGCCTTTCGCATAATACCACTGGGTTTGCTTGCATTCTTTCGCGAAGGTGCCGGTTCATAGAAGAGCTAAGTCAATCTTTTTAACAAGTGCTCTGGAGGCCAGACATAGCATTGTTCAGACGAGCGTTTACTGCATAATCTGTGGGCCTTTAACTTAATTTCCCAAGGAGAAGTTCGCTTTTTCTTTGTATCCTTGCAAGATTCTTGCAAAGCATTCTGGGAGTTCAACGACATACACCGGCGAACACCAGAATGGCAGGGAGCCCGCCAATCACTCTAAAAAGGCCTGTATAGGCTTTTCGTTTCTCGGAACAGTTCTTACGTTATAGTTAGCCTAACTAAGTTGACAGGGCTAATTATCAGCGGCAATGTAACAGCATCGAGCTGGCACCTTATTGTTGTGCACGTCCTATCATTCACAGCAGTGATAATTCACCTTTTGATAAAATTCATGCTCACAAAATAATATATGCTCCGTGCACGGGGTGGCGTGACAAAAGTAGTCTGCGAAGGAAACAAAGATCTGACACAAGGCCGACAGTCTCGAGCAATACAGGAAAAAAGGAGTAAAGGGAGATGCTGGCGACGGCAGCCACTGGAAGGGAGGAAGATTTCTGGGCAAAAACGTTCCAGGCGAAAGTTCGAGCGAGAAGCGATGTTGAGAAGGCTGGCAGAAACATGGCTTCGCTTCTTCTTTTTTTTTTTTTTTTTGGCGCACGACGTTTGTACTTACTGTTCCCCGAGTTCACACGAGAGCCATCGTGCCGCCTTCTCCGATATTCTACTTGGGCTACGAGAAAAACGGGGGAAGGAGCTACAGACAAAACAGCCCATACACTTGTGGATACACTCGGGGCTACACTCGTGGCGACAGTTATTGCTCTTGTACAGGAGCTACAGCCCAGCGTCACGTTTTCATAGTACATACAAAATTATGAAATTATGGCGGGCGCCCAAGGCTCGTGAAATTGACGGCGTCGATATAAAAACAGTCCCTGAGTGCACTAGCCATATCCGAGATAACATTGTACCATAGGAACAAGCGGTCTATACAGAAGGAAGTATACTGTCGGTGAGTGATCTTGAATGGTTAGTGCGAAGGCCCTATACTGTGGGACTGCATGTTACGAAATTTATTAGTGCGTTAGGGAAACTCATGTAGCACTGGGCTATAGCGCCGTGTAATGGCTGCACCATTTATCGCCAGGAGGCTCGGTTTATATTAGTGACTACGCGAGACCTCTGCACACTGGCAAAATGCTTGAACTTGCAATTAATGAGCAATGCGCACATTCCTGAAGGGCGACTAAACACTAGCGAGGCAGAATCTACTTTCATCTCACGTGGCGAATCGGGTGCACTAATTCTTTTCTTTTAAACACGGCAACCATACTAACAATGTCTCTGCGACACGTCAAACTGATCTCTTCAACATCTTGCTTGCCTCGACTAGTCACTCTTCACTAATTACAAAAAAGGACAGGAGTCAGGGGAATATGCAAGCTTGTGATGAAAAATTCGTAAACGGGGCTTCTATGCTGGAGCCGACGTTCCGACAAGCGGACTTGCCTTCTTCAAGGCTGCAACTGGTTACAGCCTTGAAGACAAGTCCTCTTGTCGAAACGTCGGCTCCAGCACACGCCCCCTGTTTACGAATTTTTCTTCACTAATTACTGCTGCACATGAGTTTTAGTCCAAACAGTTGACAGTTGTTCGATATGTGGAGGCTGCTCGTTGTTCCGAGACGCTGCGTAAAACACCGTGTATGCGCAAGTCACTTTGCTCTCGCTTTCTCAGTGCCGCGGTAAAAAGATACATTAAAACCTGCGCCGTACTCGTACGCTTTTCTCTTTTTACTAGTGGTGTCAGCTCATGTCGTGCGCATAGATCTCGTGCCGCATTCGTCGAAGTCAATCACAGTAATGCAATCGAAAAATATTAAAACGGACGTGAGTGCTCACCGGCTTCTTCGTGTATCTTATAGCATACACTAGCGTCGCCAGCAGGATGATGCCGCCGATGATCACAGCGCCGAAAGCGCCAACCGTGATGTATTGCGGAAGTTCTTCCGTCACGAGTCGCAACCTGGACAGCATGTGCTTATCGGCCGACGCAAGCTGCGAATGTCAACAAAGAGTCATTAATGACGGATTACGAGGAAATAATATAGGTTTGGTACACATACATATATATAACACGCACAAGTATTGCATATTGCGTATGACGATTTATTGTAAAACACTCACAGTCGAGCTAGCGCCGATCGAACGCGAAAGCAGATCACGCCACAGTAACATACACCCGCACGTTTCTTCATGCTCCGCTTCACTACATGCGGAACTTCGTTCTGCGACGCGGAGCACCACGCGAACTGCTCAGCGACAGAGGGCCCGTGTTCCTGTCCGAAGTCGTACAAGCTGCTCTCGTTGCATGTCGCATCGTTCACCGCGTCTAGAGCAAACCACCCGCAATCGAAAGGCTTGACGGAGAGGTTCAACCACACACTCCGTGGCAGGATGAACTAGGTAGGTCGCGTCGGATCGCAGTAACTTGGACACCGTTTTGCCATTTGTGACTTACGCCTATAACACTGCCACGCAAGCTACCACTGGCTATTCGCCGTTTTTCCTGTTATAAGTACGAGAGCCCTCTTGTACAACTGACACATTGCTTCCATGACACATTGCTTCCGAATGCACGCCGGTGTCTGAAGAGACGAAATACGCATAGGACTGTAGGCAGCTCCAACTGCCGCTCAAGGTTGAGAAAAACTGCGACATGACAATGACGCGCCCACACCAGATTTCCCGATTGTTTCTCTCGTTTGGTTATGGACCCTCACAGCCCTGGCCTCCCCTTCACTACACATATAAAACAAGTATTCGCGCAGTATGGAAAACATCGTAACGTAATTTCGTGATAGAGTGACTTCTCTGAGTTGAACCCGATTCCATCACTGGCCTGACACAAGTTGACACAGCATGCACGAACTAACCTGCCATCTAGGCTCGTTCAGCCCGCTACGGCGCTCACCCCTCTACAGCGTGTGCGCCATAGAGGGGTGAATGAGCGAGCGCGGTAGCGGAGGGGTGCAGGGCGAGGCCACTTCTTTGAGATAACGCGAGATGCAACATTAGGCGCACGGGCATAGAGCACACAAACACGCCATTTCGGCTCACTCAGCCTTTGGAAACACCGCAGATCGCTCGCGATATAAGGCGCCTGCACCGCGTTTTACGACTGTCGCTGCAAGAAGGGACAGGCTATAGAGGAGGTGACGCAAGCTCGCACTGCAGCTCTGTACACGCTACCCCGCGCGCTCACTTCACCCTTCTACGGCGCAGATGCCTCAAAAAGCCTCAACCCACTTATCCCTCCTCCGCATGACACACACCTCTAATACCCTTCCCCCTTTTCTACCGCGAACTCTACTTCTCTTAGAATAACAGAGAGCTGAGCTAGTTGGTAAGTATTCATTCTAAAAAGACAGGGCGTGCAAACACGGACACAAGAAAGAAGTCAGGACACCACAAACGCCGACTAACAACTGAAGAGACGCACAACGGCTGAAAAGAAAGAAGGCACGAAAACTTATCTGCGCATGCCCATCCAACAGGCGAACCTATCAATCCGGCACGCGTGGCGGTCTACGTGGAAGATAACTGTTAAGGCATTTGATTTCATCTTTATGCAAGTTAATCGACGGTTGGCTCACGCATGCGCTACCACTATTCTCGATATGCCATGCTTCAATCATCAGGCGCGTTTCTTCATTTCTATGCCGGTACAACACTGCGCATTCATCAAGTTTTGGCGTGCACTTACAATCTCGACAATGTAAGGATAGATTAGAAGGTGAGCCTCCTGTTAGAGATCTCTTATGTTCTAATAATCTCTGGTTGATGCATCGGCCCGTCTGTCCTACGTAGAAGCGGCCGCAGCTAAAAGGGATCTTATACACCACACTCGTACGGCAATCAGTGAATTTGTTGGTGTGTTTCACGAAACAAATATCGGTCCGCTTCTTGTCTTTTACTCCCTCATTCTTCCTCTGGACAGCGGCACAAATCTTACCTAGCTTATTGGCAGCCGTGAAAACAACATTAACGCCGTATCGAGTTCCTACTTTCTTTAGCCTGTGCGATACGCGATGAATGTACGGTATACCTACGACACGTTTCTTCCTATCGCTTTCTGCAACCATGCTCGGACTTAACACAATAGACTTCTTTAAACGTTCAGCGACCGTGGCCACTGCATCACGAGGATACCCTACATCTAAAAGACGTGTAACCTGTGCGTTAAAGCTATCACTCATTTTGTGCTCACACTACTTGGTCAGGGCTGACGTAAGGCAAGTAATGGCGATGCCGTTTGACTGCTTCGACGAAAAACCTTCGAGTGCTTCGACGAAAAATTTAACAGCGGTTTCGAAGATCTAGGAGAATACTGCCAGCACACGTGGTTCTTCTGGAACGTTAAGGAAATGTCTAGAAATTAATATAATAATAATAATAATATCTGGGGTTTAACGTCCCAAAACCAGGATATCATTATGAGAGACGCCGTAGTGGAGGGCTCCGGAAATTTTGACCACCTGGGGTTCTTTAACGTGCACCTAAATCTAAGTACATGGGCCTCAAACATTTTCGCCTCCATAATGTCTGGAAATTGTATTCCATTATTCTGAGGCACCTCTTTAGTAAAGCTCAGCCCTCCTCCATTTAATTCAAATTTTTCGCTCACGGAAGTTACCACCTTTTCAAAGTCCTCACCACTACAAAAAATCAAGTAATCGTCCACATAACGAAAAACCTTAATAACCGAATTACCTAAGACGCCTTCCAAAAGATTGTCAATCTTGCTAAGGTATAAATCACTAAGAACCGGAGCAACTTTAGAACCAATACATATCCCTGATTTCTGCACATAAACGCGTTCCTTCCAACCTACCAGCGTCGACTTTAAATACATGGAAAGGATTTCTAGAAATGCCCTCAATGGTCTTCAATATCCATACTAAAGGCCTTACAACAGCCGGGGTTCTCCTCTGAGAGGAACTGAACTAGCGCCTGAGAATTACGCATACGAAAAGGGAAAAGTTGGTAAGTATATGAATACTTACCAACTAGCTCAGCTCTCTGTTATTCTAAGCTTCATTTCTAGTACTCTGAGCCCTTTTCCGTGTTCCCCTACTTATCTGAACAATCCTGCCTCTTTGGCTTCTTTAATTGCTATTTGCTTGGTCCGTGCTAGAACTTTTTCGTGGTTTTCGAAGAATAGAGTTTGCCCAGTTGAAGTTCAACTTTTGTGCGGCTTTCTGCAACCATCTACCGGACATGCCAGGCGGATATGTGCCATATTGACCGCGGAATCATGGCGGCAAGTGAGATTTTACCAGGAATGCCTCAAGGTCCGTTGCTCGACTTCGCGTGACGATCGCCGCCAGAAGCAGATGTACGCCGACTGGATGAGGGTAGCTAACCAGCATGCGGAATTCATATAAAGGGTAAAACTTCGAGAACTTCAACCATGTAAGAGGAAGATTATTTCTACTATTTCACCTCAAAATAACTTGCTAGTTCTTGGAGGAGCTGCCTTAGATGATAGTCACTGCAAAACCCTAGCCTTTGGTCCTAAATACTGCTTTAAGCCGAACCTGAAACCAATAGACGTTTTAGGTTTGCCCCGTACAATCACTAGACTTGTTCCTGAAGAAGAGCGTTCCCACTGCATTTCAGACTGCGTTGCTAGCATCAAGGGTTCTAATATGCATCTCAAGTGTTCTGATCCTGTCCAGCCTTTGGTTAATTACTGTGTCGAGAAGAAACTCAGGCCAGTAATTTCAGATAAGGAAGGGTATTTTGTAATTATGCCGGACAGTTTGTTCTCAGAAAAAGCATTAACAGCCATAGAAAAGAATTTTAGGACGGTAAAACTTAAGCCATCGGTAGTTAGGCAACGTGCTGCCGACCTCCTGTTAAGACATAATCTTGAGAGAATAGCTGGTAATGTCAAGAAGGCTAAATCACTTACTTTAGAATTGTTTTTTTCAGCCAAAACACATAAGAACGAGATTCCGTTTCGAGCAATCGTTTCAGAGCAAGGCACCTGGCAAGTCGCTGTATCTAGTTATTTGCAGAACTGCTTAACCTCTTTGAGTTTTTCAGACCCTTTTCGTATGCGTAATTCTCAGGCGCTAGTTCAGTTCCTCTCAGAGGAGAACCCCGGCTGTTGTAAAGCTTTTAGTATGGATATTGAAGACCTGTATTATTCTTTGCCGCATGAGGACTTGTTAAAATGTGTTAATGAATGTATTAACGAACAGGAGCACCAGAAGGTTTTCACCGAAAAATGTGGTGTTTCTACCGGGGCATTTCTAGAAATCCTTTCCATGTATTTAAAGTCGACGCTGGTAGGTTGGAAGGAAGGCGTTTATGTGCAGAAATCAGGGATATGTATTGGTTCTAAAGTTGCTCCGGTTCTTAGTGATTTATACCTTAGCAAGATTGACAATCTTTTGGAAGGCGTCTTAGGTAATTCGGTTATTAAGGTTTTTCGTTATGTGGACGATTACTTGATTTTTTGTAGTGGTGAGGACTTTGAAAAGGTGGTAACTTCCGTGAGCGAAAAATTTGAATTAAATGGAGGAGGGCTGAGCTTTACTCAAGAGGTGCCTCAGAATAATGGAATACAATTTCTAGACATTTCCTTAACGTTCCAGAAGAACCACGTGGGCTGGCAGTATGCTCCTAGATCTTCAAAACCGCTATTAAATTTTTCGTCGAAGCACTCGAAGGTTGTAAAAAACGGTATCGCCATGTCTATAGCCTTAAGTCTGCCCTCACCAAGTAGTGTGAGCACAAAATGAGTGATAGCTTTAACGCACAGCTTACGCGTCTTTTAGATGTAGGGTATCCTCGTGATGCAGTGGCCACGGTCGCTGAACGTTTAAAGAAGTCTATTGTGTTAAGTCCGAGCATGGTTGCAGAAAGCAATAGGAAGAAACATGTCGTAGGTATACCGTATATTTATTGCGTATCTCACAGGCTAAAGAAAGTACGAAGTAGATACGGTGTTAATGTTGTTTTCACGGCTGCCAATAAGCTAGGTAAGATTTGTGCCGCTGTCCAGAGGAAGAATGAGGGAGTAAAAGACAAGAAGCGGACCGATATTTGTTTCGTGAAACACACCAACAAATTCACTGATTGCCGTACGAGTGTGGTGTATAAGATCCCTTTTAGCTGCGGCCGCTTCTACGTAGGACAAACGGGCCGATGCATTAACCAGAGATTGTTGGAACATAAGAGATCGCTAACAGGAGGCTCACCTTCTAATCTATCCTTACATTGTCGAGATTGTAAGTGCACGCCAAAACTTGATGAATGCGCAGTGTTGTACCGGCATAGAAATGAAGAAACGCGCCTGATGATTGAAGCATGGCATATCGAGAATAGTGGTAGCGCATGCGTGAGCCAACCGTCGATTAACTTGCATAAAGATGAAATCAAATGCCTTAACAGTTATCTTCCACGTAGACCGCCACGCGTGCCGGATTGATAGGTTCGCCTGTTGGATGGGCATGCGCAGATAAGTTTTCGTGCCTTCTTTCTTTTCAGCAGTTGTGCGTCTCTTCAGTTGTTAGTCGGCGTTTGTGGTGTCCTGACTTCTTTCTTGTGTCCGTGTTTGCACGCCCTGTCTTTTTAGAATGTCTACTTCTCTCTACTCTACGGCGCATACACCGTGCGCGAATTCGCACGTTTTCCTTTGATCCCACAGTGTACCGTGCGCGAAGTGCGATAGGGTTCTGGTGTCCTCCACTGAGAGACAGTTATTGCTCTACTCATAACTTCTTCTCTTCAGACTCTTAAAACAAGAAGCTCTCATCGGAGCACGATAGGTGCTTATCACGCTTGGACTTTTCATGGAACATCGGCTAGGGTGATGGCGACGGCAAACATTCGGTTGGAGAGTCCCGATAATTGTAGCAACAAAACAAGTTTTATCTCATCACTCGTGACGTGTTTCTATCTCCCTTGCCATCGTCCTTGTAGTACTGTACAACAGAAACAAGTGGACGAATGCGCCGAAATCAAGGTTTCACTGTTCGTTAAGTTAATGTCGCGTCCGTGTATCTATCGGACTATAATCGACAAAGCAGGAGGACTATTGAAAAAGACGAACAGTAGGAAACTCACGTTCTCAAACCAAAACACAGGATAGAAACGCCGTTCGTGGATGTCTTCGAAGAATCTGCAAAAGCAAATAAAAAAACAGTGCATTCAAAAATGCTGGAACTTACAGGCGTAGGTTCGTATATAGAAAGGAAAGAGCGAAAACACGTAATTGCACGCAACTTCGACGTGTAATCGCTGGGTAACCGATTTCTTGGAATGGAGTAAAATCCAAAATGTATGTTTTTGAGTGTCAATCATGCCACAATCACAAACGCGGGTGAAACTGTAAACGAAATGAATTATTAATTAATTGTCGCTCATTGAGTTTTAGTAAGTCCAGAAAAAAAAATGCACATAACATTTGAACCGATCACCACAAGGTTGCCAGTTCAAGTCAAACTGCATCGTTCGACAGGTACGTCACAGGAACAAATTTAGGACAATGTGCGTAAAAGAAAGATGATAGTGTGATCCGTACAAAAAAAAACAGACACACACAATAAAGCTCACAGTTTCGGCGCAAGGGCGAAACAATGAATGTGATAGGAACAAATTGTAATGTTATGCGAAGTAAGGCTAGCAGCTCGCGTAACTTTACAAAACGCTAGCGTAAGGGAACACGGCCGCTCCAGGGAGTGAAGCTGTTTTCGTGCTGTCTGTCGTCGCAACGCGAACCAAGCGGTGAGAGCACAGCACGTACTATAAGGTAGGAGGCGTCTACTGATGTCTGTCAAAATAGCGCGCGCACCATGTCCCGCGTCCTTTTGATCAAAGTTCGCAGTTGCTACCCGAGCGACGCACCCCGCTCCACCAACGGCACCCCTACATGCTCCTTCGCCCGACGAAAGATGGGCATGTTTTCCTCTCTGATTGAAAAGCTATCGATGGCATTCCTCGCACGTGAGGCGATGATACTGCATGCGCCCTTCGCGCGACGGAGATGGCCGGTTCGTTTCATCTCTGCTTAAGCCGCGTTCGTCAGCAGCGCTCGCGCACTTTGAGTCGCACGTAGAACATACGACGCGCGGGGCGACGCTATCAATGTAGTCTTTATACGGAACATGACGGCGACGGCAAAAACTCGTCGAGAGCGTCCAGATAATTGCTATAGTAATAAAATGACTCGCTCATACAACAATTACAAATTATTCGTGAGCCTTCAAACGAAGAAAAAAGGCAGTTCTATGAAAACTTTCCGGTAGATCCCTCGAAACTGTTTCGGTGATTCAAATAAAGATCGTTCATTCAGATAAAATCGCTCACAATATCACTTGAAAGTTCTGGCAGTTCTTACTGTAAGCGGCAGTTGATCCCGAACCTTTACAGCATGAAATGAACAAGTTTTTTTTTTCGCTGTAGACGTTGTGACACATCGGTAAACAGTAACGGTAAACTGTAATTAACGTTTGATGCTTGTCTCGAGTTACGGAGTGGTACTATGAATATTATAGAAGGAAGTGGGTTATAATATTCTCTATTAAAAGGAGTGTCTTATGCTATTTGCATAATACAGTGAAGAGTAGTATATGTAGTTGGTGATAAGTCTCTTCCGAGGAGCGACTGAAGGATGAAAAAGTCATTGTACGAGAGATACCACGCTGTAGTAGTTACCGGAATCGTTAATGCTGATTGAATCAGAGGTTCTGAATTGCAACGACATTCTGCTATCGTTTAAAATGCTTTCAACTTCAATGAATTCTTTGTTGAAAAGGATGCGTCGACAAGATAACACACTGAATACATCAAAACTTCGCAGATATACAAGCAGCTCTCGGAAGCTTATATTAAGTGTTCCGACATCAGTGCAGTCATTACAGCATACAAGGACGCCCACGGATACAGCAGATATTAATTATTAAGATTAAAAAGAGAAGCGTAGAAAATAAGGAGGGTAACCGAAACGTAGAAGGCCAAAATTTCGACCAATTTACCGTCTGGCTGGCTACAATTACGCTGGGAGACGGAGAAAATGTAAGAGAAAGATTTGATATTCAAGTTTCGTGGTGACACGTTTGCAAAGCCTATTATGGAAATTTTGCGCATTGATCTGCATAGAGTTTCCTCAAACCTTGCCAGATGTGCTATCACTTCACACCTAAGAAAAAAGGCATCGGCTCATAGTAGTGACGTCATGCTGGTCTTCATTAAGGTGTTTCGTTACTAAGTTACAAAGCTACTGCTACAAAACTCGGTGACGGTAATGAGGTTGTTTAGCAAGCCATCAGAAAGCTTGAACCATAACTTTTTTTCCGGATAGTTGCCTTTTCTGCGAAGAAACTGTGTGGTGCTACCGCATAAATGTCACATATACGAGTTTTCCTGAATCTAGTGGGTATATAGAGGGCCTTTTGTATACGCCATTTTTCCTGAAGGGCCCGCGGCAACGAGGAGGAGCGTGCAACGAATTTTGTTGGTCTTCCTGCGAGACACTGGGCTGTTCGACACTTGGTGACATACCCCTACAATTCAGGAGATGGTCAGACGGAACAACTGCCGGCCATGCAGGCCAGGCTAACCCCACCTGCTGCAACATTACCACCACCACCACCACCACCACCCCCACCACCTACAGACGATTTCCTGAAGATTGGAAATTAATGCGGGTGCAGAAACTCGCGCATTATGACTGATGTCACGGGCAGGTTTCGTACTATATTGTACTTTACCAATGTTATAGACGCTGAACTAGCACTCGCAAATAGGAGGGGCCAGCAAGCCGGCTTCCGTCGTTGCCCAGCCGGCCAGACGCATCTCGAGCAGGAAGCGAGGGCTCTAGTCCTTTCGGGCGCTTCGTTTTGCTGCTATTTCTGGTAGCAACTACTAGTTCACGTTTCGCACGTCTCGCACGGTCAGGAAGGCGCAGCACAAGGTTCGATAATAACGGTCCTAGCTTGGCGGTCAGGCCGTCACTGAGTCATTCTGTTTTTCCTTGCTCAAATTTATTATTCCGGACGGTGTACAGCTGGTACCCATGGATTGAGACGCGTCATCGCAGTTTTTCGTATAACGACAGCTACGAGCGAACGTTCGTGATAACCGCGTCATGCCGCTGCAAATCTGGCGGGTAAAGGTAATGTTGCCTCTGGTCTAAGTGCTCGAGTCAAAATTATGTCGACATGACACGAACTGTAGTCGCTGGATACGAAAGTACGTACATTACTTAGCGTTAAATTTGCATGGCCATAACCCTAACATTAGACAATTACGGGACAGGTCCGACTACGAAAAGGCCTAAACATATGAATTACGGGACAGGCCTAAACATGTGGGGCTGAATTGCCCCCCCCCCCCCTCCTTGTACAATTAGGAGGTCCGGTCGCTCCTGCCCCTCTGCGCGCACGCCTATGCATGTCACGATCATACGCGGACTGAGCACAGCTTTAAAAGCATGAGCTTGTGTTGAGTGTACGTCACAAGAGCCTTCACAAACTGTTACTTGGTCCGCAAATTGAGGGATAGAAGCGTGTGCGGATGACATCACCAGTTTACAAAATACATTTGCGGCGTCGCTGCAAGCACATTTGAATTGAAACACAAAACGTGGTAACATTTTGGAAAAGTGTCCTGGCACATTAGCGACTGTGGCAGAGATTTCGCGACAGTGAACATGCAGAAGCTGCGATGTGTTTGTAAAGAGACTTGAACATTGCAAAATATCATTCTTACGGTATCTCAGGAATATTTTCGATCCAAACGTTGACTTGAAATTTCGCCGCTGCGTTCACGGTAATGCCCATTTTCTGAAAGAAGAAAACAAGAACGCTCAGCAATCTTCAAGAGTAACCGATATTCAAGCTAAGCAACGCAACTGCATTTACATTCGGTCTCAAGTTTCTAGCTTCAATGCCACGAAAAACGTCGCTCACTCACCGGCTCAATGTCCAAGTACATCTGATGTTGCTTTGGGTCCGGCCTGATTCCCTCCACGCCCTGCTGATAGATAGGATGAGCGTACAGGTAGTGCGGCAAAGTGATGATGACCGGTGATCCTGCAAGCGGACGCCAAAGTTAGATATAAAATTCGGCAGACCCCACGCCTCGTGGGAATCGGTTTCATGCGAAACAGTCAGCGAGTAGTTGTATCCCGCATTTTTTTGGCTTTGAGCCAAGCGTTAGGAGGCTGATCGACGTGTTTTTGTAAGTGTAGTAGTGTGCACATCGCGGGCTTACCAGGCGCGTCGACAACATTGGCGTTTAAGGAGAACCTATGGTCGGACGTAACGTCAACACTCAGGTAAGAGCACACGCGTCAGTATTATCGAAACGAAGCATCTGTTCTTGCCGTTCTTGGGTAGATATAAACTGTCAATCACCTGTCGACGAGGAGCAGGAAAAAACTTTTATTCAGAACCAATGAATATGGTTTTCTCGATTGCGGGAGGCGACGACGGTTAGTCGGCCAGGAGCCCTGGCTTATTCGCCGCGAGATCGACCTATAGGAGGCAGCACCGTCGCCGCATTAGTGTGGAGAGGCGGTCGGCGGCGCGTATACAAATGCACACAGCGGCGCTTCGTTGTGAGCTGTTTGAGCCGATTGTCGGCGAATAAAATGCGTTGATTGCAGCTTACTGGTAATATATATGCTCTTCATTGTTTAATCGATGAACGAAGACCATCCAACATTACTATTACTAGTGCGAGAAGCGCAATCTGCCGATGAAAGGTATGCTCGCCCTGGGTGACAATCTGCGCTTACGCACTTTACGACGTTTTTTGTTGTTTTCTCTGTGCGTGTTTACCATGTGTTCTGTGTACTACGCACTGCTGTAGCACGCCTGAACTATTTAAGTGTTTACTTCTTCTTCATTTGTATACCAGCCCATATTCCTGTGCAATGAGTTCAATAGCACTGTTCGCGCAAATACGCATACGCATGTAAGAGTGTTTAGCACAGAGTTTTCATCGATTGATTACGTGCACGACAGTGATGCAAGAAAAGTCCGGTTATTTTATACAATAAGGGTTTTTTTCTCGAACTAATCCTGTCCGCTGCCTTCCATCAATTTATAACAACTCCACACAAACGGTCAAGATAATGTAAAAAAAAAGGATGAGGTTTTGCGTGACATTATACGACAAAAATGTTACGCACGCCGTCGGGATTAATTTTAAACATCTGGGTTCTTCAGACCGTACCTAAATCTAAGCACACGGGTGTTTCTGCATAAATTTCGCCCAAAGTTAAAATTGCGCGCGGGAACTCCATTTTATCACTTTTTTTTTTTAGGGGGACAGTTTGAGTACCGAAGTGTCAGACTTCACTTGATAGAAATATTTCGCTGTAGTGGGACCACGACCGTACAATAAAAGGACAAGCACAACTAAAGCTCATCATAAACTACAGTGCCGCAGTTATACACCTAACAACAATGCGAAAGTGCATGAGCCTCACTTTTGTTTACCACCGAGTCGCTAAAATGCGGCATTCACACACTATTTAATGCTCCTTATGTTTGGGACTATGCCAAGCGCACTTCACGACGTGCTTGAACCAGAAAGCAGCACCAACACTGAAATGATTCTGGCGAACGAAAGGTACGATACCAATACACAGCCCTCTCGAAAGTCGCACTCACTGGTCTTATTATAATGCGCATGCAGCCGAGCAAGCCCATTTGCTTCTGTATACCATGTCAGGTGTACGTACGAGCAGTTAAACTCGCGCTAACATAACAGAACAAACCTTCCTTTGAGAACGTGCATGACGTACGCGTACATGCAAACACGACGTGGCTAGCAGACGACGCAGGGAGCAATCCACACTAGGCGCGCTTCAGTCAGTAGCCGCCAGGTGGCGACTCTGCTCGATCTCGCGGCGAATACCCGTACACCGCCGCCCGTGGTAAACAGGTGCGTCCCACACGTGCCTGGAGGAAAGGGTTTGAAGACGTACGCGACAGGAAAGGGTTTGACGACGTACGCGACATGACCAGACAGTCATATTCGTGAAATCCTCTCACCCTCAAATGCCAACATTGGTCTACACCAACTTACGGAGGCGGAGATAGATAGATAGATAGATAGATAGATAGATAGATAGATAGATAGATAGATAGATAGATAGATAGATAGATAGATAGATAGATAGATAGATAGATAGATAGATAGATAGATAGATAGATAGATAGATAGATAGATAGATAGATAGATAGATAGATAGATAGATAGATAGATAGATAGATAGATAGATAGATAGATAGATAGATAGAAACGCTCAAAGTGCCAGAGGTTCGCTAAGATATGCTCCGCATTTAAAATAATTTTAGGGAATTTCCGTGCCATAACTGCGATACGATTATAAGGCACGTAGTACGTAGTGGAGGGATCTGGAAACTTCGACCATCCGATGTTCTTTAATGCGCTCTGACATCGCACAGTACACGGGCCTCTAGCATTTCGCCTCCATCGAAATGCGACCGCCGCGGCCGGGATCGAACCCACCACCTTCGGGTCAGCAGCCGAGTAGCGTAACTAATTGTACCACCGCGGCGGACGATGAGCGTCAATCCGGTCGACCAAATCACGTCCCGCTTAATCGGCTCGAACACGCATGAACCATTCCTTTAGATCCAAGTCGGCAGCGATTCAGGTCTCGAGCACAAGTTTCCGATTCCCACACCACGGCTGCCTAACAGGGCGAGAATGTTCCGGGTTAAGTCTGAAATGCGGTTAGTCAGAGGTATGCAACCCCATCCGCTGCTCACGCGTGCGAAGACGGTGCCTTCTTGCGCATGCTCTTCCTCGATCCCGCAGAGTAGCGCGCGCTGTGCGCGATAGGACTTTATCGCACTTGGGCACTATATACGTCGACGGCGTTGGTTTGTCCCCATAATTAATGACACGATGAAAACAACCTACACCCATTGTTACACTAGCACACTCACCTTGCACACATGCGGACACGTTCAGGGCACCGCTGGGAAGGCACGTATTGTCATTGTCGCAGAAGCAGCGGCTCTCCTTGGAGCTGTAGTTGAACATACGAGGACTGGCGAAGTAACGACGAAGCTTCACGCCACGAGTCTCCACATCGCCCAGAAAGTCCATCACGATAGACCTGTCGTCACGCGCCGTGTTGCATGAATGTCAGTGAAGTGAAATAGTCGCTGTACTACGAAAGTGCCGAGATATGACCTCTAAAACGACCACAAGAGACAAAGACATGGACGTCTATGTCAACATGGCCGTGAGATCAAGACATAGGTAGCAGTATCGTTACCTCATTCATGGGAATAGGCGGTAGGCGGCACGCACTGAAATGTGTGCCGCGGCTATTTTTATCTAAACAACAGTTGAAGTTGAAGCGCGAAAATTCCACGCTGAATACTTCTGCGTTGGCACGGAGGCACAAGTTATCGCAAGGGCAAGACGGAAAGCTGGGCCAGTTGGTTGGGATTCATCTTGAACTTGATTAACAGCGCAACACTACACAAGGACAAAAAAAACACAGCGCCGGTGTTGTTCGTTTCCTTCCTTTTTTTGACCTTGTCTAGTGTTACGGTGTAACCAAGTTCAAGGTTATCAAGGCACGTAAAAATAATCCCGGCCGGTATCAGCTGTATCACTGAAGCAACGCGCACTTGATACAGGAACGTGTTGGCATGTCATTCTCAAAATTCAAGTTTAACATAATCTCTTACGGTGACATTTCGCCACCTGCTTTCCGATAGCCGCGAAGTGCGCGATGATTATGCAGCGTTTTGTTCAACTGTACGTTTTCCGGTGTTCTTCGTAGAATTATCCCTGTAGAAGACATCGGTGTTCATATGCGAGATTCATTGCGTGCAACGGTCGTCTTTGTTACGAACATTACAAGCACAAATTGCACGTTAGTAAAGTAGTCGGCACCTCCTTAAATGAGACTAATAAGTTACACAACAAAAAGATCAGGGTTTTGCATGAGGAGCATAAAATCTGCATTGCAGGTCAATGTACTGCAGAGAACATCAGCAGAGAGAGCTCGTCGCAGCAGTGCTTAACGTACTACAGTCGAATACAACTTTACAAGTCCGCGGCATCTCCTCCTCAAAGGCGGATGCACACAAGCCTGCACCAATGGGCACGCACTCTAGACTGACGTCACGAGCCGGGCGGGCCGGTGACTCCGCCTTTGGGAAACATTGCCAAGTGCATGAGCGGAACTATTTCTTTAGTCGCGGAGGCAATCGGCTGCCGCGCTTCGGTCGTAAGGGCGTGGCGTCTCCGGACTTGTATCCGACTATAGTTAAATACCAGATAAAAAGTTTAAATTAAACCGCCACCTAACTGGTTCTCAGAAGAATTGCACACAATGTATTGGGACTGCAGCATCGCAGCATATTAAGAAGGCCCCAAAGGCGAGTTCCGAAGTACCAGCACATAGCATACTGATGTCAAGTGCGACGTTCCGAGCGCGAACGCGTTGTACCCGACGTGCAGTGCATACCACGCGCATTTAACTCAGCTGGCGCGAGTATCGCGCCAACTGCAAGGACACATAGCTTGCGTTCGCGAGCAGCACGCATCCCTGCCAGTTATACAAAGCTCCGAGGCCTTGAGCTCACATTCCCCTGCGCGCTGCAGCACGTAACTGTGTTTCACATTACTTTTCTTGACTCGGAAGAAGGGGAATGGATGAAGGGCTCGTGTTTTCGTTAGAGATGATTCAATGAAACCGACAGACGATGGAGCCAGTGGACATTACTTGTAGTGTTTAACAGTGGTAATTACGACATGCACCTGCACATGGAACGGAATCAAAGTGGACGAAAAATCATCGTGGCTGACAGTGCGTCCAACGCGGACGAAGAAGAGAAGGGGGCACACGGCACGGCGTTGACTTTTACCGAAGTTTTATTGAAGAGAAGGAGAACATAAAAACACGAACCTAGCACCTCGTGACCTACCCGGCCTTGGTCCTTCAGAGCTAATCAACAAGTCTCGCAGAGTATTTTGAGTTGATTGGCTATCAACTAAGGGTAGGTCACGAGGTGCTCAGTTCGCATTTTTATGTTCCTTTCTTCAATAAAACTTCAGCTGAACATCAACGCTCTGTGCCGTACGTGTGTCCCCTCCTCTTATTCGTCCGCGTTGGTCGCGCTGTCAGCCACGACGAATCTACTATGCCAACTATGCCAACTATGTCAACTATGCCAACTCGCGCAGTGTTCCGTCCTGCGAAAAAGCAACCTTGTCGCTGGTAGGATCCGAACCTACAACCTTCGGATAACACATCCGATGCTCTACGATGAACATAAGAGAGCAGTAGATTACATATGAATCAAGCGCGTAGTCAGAATGTTTTTCGGGGGTGGGGGCAGGGGAAGGGGGAGGTACTCCCATTATGCATGTTCGTGAGTGTGCATGTGTGGGCATGTGCACATACAAAATGTAAAGGTTCCAGGGTTCCCCAATCAATCCCCCTGGTTGATATGGGTTACACCTGATTGTAACCCGTGATAAGGATATATTAAAGTGAAACGTTATATCCAATCAGACTGGTGAATTATACTTCAAGAGTTCAATCGTTGTCAATTTCGCTATCAGGTTTACTATCAGGACAAGAAATGAAGGTCAAAATTTCATTCTTGAATTTCGCTTCTATCTGGAGCCCCTGTACGTGTGACGTCACGGCTCTACAGCCTCGTTTTATATTTCGGCCACGTTGTCTCGATAATAGTTCTTCCTAATGTACTTGTCGTGTTAGGTGTTCGACTCCCTTAGATTGCAACGTAATTCCTTTTTACCGGTAAATAATTATGTAGGCCATATCAGACGGCGTCGAAGTATATGTCGTCACGGGTAGTTGGTGCGCAAACATCAATATCGACGTCGCCACCCATTTTATTTTTATTTATTTATTTTTTGCACGTCCTGTGGCATACCTAGAGTTTTTCTTTCGGCAAGAGAGGTACTTCGGGTATCCGGAAAGAGTAGCTTTACCAACACAGGTGAAATTATTTTCCTCTTCAGTTTCCCTCTAAGCGGTCTGATACTTACCTACAGAAATCGGAGACAAACAGAGTGATGTTGTCCTTATTTTCCAAGGCAAGAGGGGGCCACATGTCTCCAACTGAGAATAACAGAAACATAAACAGAACAGCCGGTGAGTCGTTATTGTGCTAGGTTTTTCCATTGTTTTACTCATTGATATTTATTAATATGGACTCTCGGCAAACAATTGTTAAGAGTCTATCAAGGTATGAGGTAAAGCAGCGTACCTGTTCCATTGATCATGTTGCAGTAGCCATGGTAGGCGGACGTCTGACTGGTATTTGTAGAGGGAGAGGGAGGGGGGAGGCGAAATTCGTTAAATCCAACGAGAGTAAAGGACATGACTAAACACGTTGCGGGGCTAGTTGGTGACACATTCTTATTTAAAAATTGTAGCGCTACATTAGACAAGGACAAGAAGAAAGGTGCATGACAGGACGGGCAGGTACATGACAGGACGGCGCCCGTCCTGTCATGTCCTGCCATGTACCTTTCTTCTTGTCCTCGTCTAATGTAGCGCTACAATTTTTAAATAAGAATAAAGGACATGATAATCAATTTATCTGCACTTTAAATAATACCAGGTGGTCGACATTTCCGTTACCCTCCACTAACGGTGCGCCGCATAATCCTATCGTGGTTTTGGAACGCAAAAGCGCAAAAATGATTATTAATGAACCGTGCTTTGTTTCCCCTGTAGTGCATTCCCAGCAGCGGTCTAAAGCCTTTTACTAAAATACCAGACTAATGACTGGCATCTCAGCAAAACACGCAGAGATCTAGTATTTTGGTCTTTTTAGGTCTTTTTTTTTTCATAGCCAAGAATTACACGAACACGTCAAAATGTAAGGAATTCACAAACGTGCAAAAAAAATCGTTTCCATCAGTGAAAAGCTAATTAAGAACTGTTTTTAGAACACACAAGTCTGCGCACACGAACATTCAGGTGCGCATGAACACACAGTGATGTCACAAGTCCATTTTGAAGATGATTCCTACGCGACTGTAAAGCCTGTTAAATATGTCTATAACTAATCGGAACGGTGTATTTACTTCAGCTTCACGCAACACAAAAGAAAAAAAAAACATGCAAGTGGAACAAACAGGTTACCTAGATTAAACACGTCGATCTGTCGCTTAAATTTCGAGCTTGTCGCATACATATGTACTAATGCTGAAGGAATCGAGCCTCGAGAAAAATTTACCCACGCGTCTCTTGTTTATGACGTCAATTGAATATTTTTTGTCAACTTCCCGTTGCCCGCCAAATTATCGCTCAAGCGTACTCACTTTAGCCCATTGAATTTGTCCATCTCGCCGTAGTTGTCCATTCCGTTGGCGCCCGTGAAAATGGTGTACTCGCCGTCATCTGTGTCATTTTTCTGCGTCATAAAACAAAATTTTTCAAATATCACGCCCTAAGAGCCGCAGTGTATACTAAGAGACAGACAAGTTAGGTTTATGGGAACTGCACACTCTCTTATTTTTTTTTTAACTAGCACTATAATATCGTGTTGGATTGGCACATGGCAGGTGATGAAATACCAGACAGATTCTGACTGAAAACAAAGGCGTGTAAAAAAAAGTGATTGGCCGAAGGACTGTTGACGACACCAACCTAAATTCCACCATCAGCTTCCTATAACATTATATATTTTTGACAACACCGTCGTGAAGCCAGCAAACTGCTCACCAGGAATAACTGTATAGATTGCTTTCGAAAAAAATTCAAAAATTCCGCCTAATACTTCTTTTTTTTCTGTTATTATACATGCACAAAAATTTTTCTAACGTGAGGTGATACCACGGTTTCGGCATGAAATTAAAACGACCAGTAAAATTTGCCGGGGTCCTTAGGTCTTTCCTAAGAGACATCAAGGCGAAAGCCTTTTCACCTTCCTCGCCCTTTAATTGAATGTTTTCCTTGCCCTTCGTAAACGCTTCTTTGAATCTTCTTCTTCGTTTCAGAAAAGGCGCGCGGGTGGTCATGTGTGTTTAGGCTGAGTGACGCGAACGCCTCTGTTGATGATGTGGATAATGATGATGAAATATAGCTCAGCCCTTCGTAATAGGTTGACAGCTTTCAAGCGCCCACTTGTTACACAATTCACGTGGTGTGACGTCTGGTGCGATTCTACGCTTCTGCCACGCAATATTATGTTTTTTTTTAACACAACTCCTTGCCTGACATGAAGGTTGTTAAGGGTATTTTTGCAAACAGGTTTCAAGCAGTGGCATGGCTCTGTTTTAGTATATCTTGACTGCCACCAAGAATACCTGAGTTGAATTCCTTCCCGCACCGTGGTTTTTATTTATCTCATTTTTATTGAAGTCACGTAGGTTTTTTGCACAGCACGCCGCGGCCAGCGTCTGATGAGAAACTTGAGGCTTTTGCCATAAGTTTGGACGGTAGGCGGCTGTACTACCCGCTGATAGTCGAAACATTTAACTGCCGATGAAGCAGAAGTGTTCGAACTGTAGCCAATGGTACATATTTCGAGCTAGAAACGAGTGTATAGGTTTTGACGCGTCACAAATTAATGCTACTATCCGTGTATATAAATGCGAACCTGTGTCCAAGTATTTGTAATACTTGTACACAGGCTGTGCGCCAACTTTGTGTACGCCTTTAGCCCGGCCGCTGGATGAAACAAAGAGAGTTCGTGCTGCCTAAACATAGCTGCGTCTCCAAAAATGCATTGGCACAGAGAGCTGCGCTCTAACTTTTTCTTCGCGTGATTGGGTAAGCGACGTTGCCTTGGGAACGAGAGGAACCAGTGTGCATTTCCATCCAGCGGCCGTGCCTCTAACATGTTCAGTGTTTGTCAAGCCCATAGCAACATACGGCCAACGGACCTTTTTTGCTTCCGTGTTATGACAGACGTCGTCGGAGCCGACATAAACATATGTGGGTGGACGGGGGGTTCGAGCACCGTATACTGCGTGCGTGCGTGCGCGTGTGTGTGTGTGTGTGTGTGTGTGTGTGTGTTTGTGTGTGTGTGTGTGTGTGTGTGCGTGTGTGTGTGTGTGTGTGTGTGTGTGTGTGTGTGTGCGTGCGTGCGTGTGTGTGTGTGTGTGTGTGTGTGTGTGTGTGTGTGTGTGTGTGTGTGTGTGTGTGTGTGTGTGTGTGTGTGTGTGTGTGTGTGTGTGTGTGTGTGTGTGTGTGTGTGTGTGTGTGTGTGTGTGTGTGTGTGTGTGTGTGTGTGTGTGTGCGTGTGTGTGTGTGTGTTCCTCCTCCTGCGCTTCTCCTGCTTGTGCGAGAGAAGTTGCGTATAAAGAGGGCTAAGGTGCCTTGCACAACTTGTATCCCACATTGCGTTTCCGTAGTTCCCATCTTAACACTGGATTTACACCTGCTTGGTATCTCGTCTTCAGGATCATAAGACTGTTGGGGTTTTACGTCCCATAACCACGTTATGATTATATTGGACACCGCAGTGGAGGGCTCCGGAAATGTCTACTACCTGGGATTATTTAACGCGCACCTAAATCTATAAGCACACGGGCCTTTAGCATATTCGCCTCCATGGAAATGCGGCCGCCGCGGTAGGGATTCGATCCCGCGACCTTCGGGTCTTCAGGATGAAAGAGCATGTGTCAGAATGAAAAGCGTTCGCCGCCCGGGGATTCACGAGAACTACAACAACTATAGTTCAAAGATGCTCCTTCTGTTCGTGTCAATACTTAGACCGGAGAGTGATTCCAGATGTATATGCGAATACTCTGTGTTCAACCATGCTTTTGTTTTGGGAATAGACGGTAACGCCGCCATGGCAGCGGTGATTCTCAAGCGGTGGTTCTCACGTCGTGCTGTGCCTACGCGGTCAGACGAAGGCGGCAGCGAATGGTGACAGAGTGCAATAAATGTTGCGACCATGCCGTGAGAAAGGTTAAACGGCAATTCTGGGGCCAATGAAGAGCTTCCGGGGGAGACGTCAACTGAGCTCGAGACCAATGAGCTGCGGGCAGATGCTGCAAAGACAAGCTCCGGGCATCTGAACTGTGCGTCGTACTTGTGTGCGCGAAACACTATCGTGCTCTGTTAGGACGAGAACTTTTGAACTTACTGAATGCAAGGTTTTGTCTTTTCTTTTCTTTTCTTTTCTTTTCTTTTCTTTCTTTCTTTCTTTCTTTCTGATCTTTTTTTTTTACTTATTTTCTCACTAACAACCAAATTATAAGGGGTAGCCGTGGCCAACAAATGGCGAGAACGTGTCCATTTATTTTTATCTCGTCAAAAAAGGTAACGAACAATACCTGGAAAATTAAAACTGTCGATTGATTGAACAGTACCATTCTCTGTGGTATGAAATGTCGTCTACGGTGAGCATCCATCGTTTAGAAGAAAGCATAAACGCCTGACGAATTTCCCGTTGCTTGTCGGGAAAGCTGTTCTGGTTGAGGTCTGAGAGTACAACATATGAGCCGCCTCGTGCAAAGAGGCAGTGTTGCGAGCAGAAGCCTCGGAACGTGATTGAGGTCGCGTGTAAAACAGTTGAGCAAGAGTCGCACCGTCGGCGCTTTCCAATTATGACTGTAATGACGACATTACAACTCTTCTCGGTGCTAACGGCAGATCCTCGTCCAAGAATCGCCTTCAGGCACGGTGTATAGCTTGAAGGCCTCTCCTTTCATTTCTAGCCATAACGATCCGCCTTAATCTATAGCTCTGCCTCGGGACCGACGCCACTTTCCCTATTCAAGTGCACGTGAAATGAAGAAATACCCTCGTACAACTATCGACATGGCACTATGTAGGTACTACTCTACGATCTCTCGCGTATAAAGAATGGACCGACTCTAAGAGCCAATACATACAGGGAGGTACCATAGAAATACTATGAAAAGCAGCAATAATGTCAATTGCGAAGAGCCCACTAAACTTGTGTCCATTAAAAAATCATCGCGAAGAGCGCTATTTATATCAAGATGTTTATATGAAGCAAGGTGTTTGACCGGGTTAGTTGGTATTACGTAGCTGTAGACGTGAACAGCCCAGGATAGGCACGACGACAAGGGACCGATGAGGGCTAGCTCTTACTTCAAACTAATGCACAAATGAATCAGCCGTGATCACGTGTGCTATATTGTTTTTGTTTTTCATGTATCGTGCTCATAAATTTTAGTTGGAAGTCAGCGCCTGTCCTTGTCGGTCCCTTGTCTTTGCGCCTCTCCTGCGCTGTCCACGCAGGAGGGGCTGGGGGGGGGGGGAGGGGGGGTTCAAACCACCCTCCCCCCGACAGTTTTCAATTTTGCTTGCGTATATATACATGCACACATGCATACGCACGCACGAACATACATAAAGTATGGTTGAACCCCCCCCCCCCCCGAAAAAAATTTCTGGCTACGCCCTTGTCACGCAGCTATGGTTTATACGACTTCTGGCTCGCTTCAGAGGTCTCATACGCGCCGCAGGCCAGCAAGGCGACGCGGGCACTGATACTGTATTTAAAATCGACCGGGTTCAGCGATCGCTCGTAGGCGTGTAATGGATAGGCGCACATGTACCCTGACATGACCTTCTTCCCTCTTCTTTCTTTCTTTTAATCCCTTCCCCCAGTGTAAGGTAGTAAAGCGGACGCGCTTCTGGCTGACCTCCCAGCCTTTCCTTCTTCCTTCCCCTCCTTCAGAGGTCTCAGAGTGAACAGTTTACAGGTATGTAATATCGTGCCAAGTAGTTCGCACTCACCCCGTGCAGCCAGCCGAAGCGTTCGCTGGGTACCGGGAAGCCCATGCTCTTGAAGAACTTGAAGATGCCGTCCTCGTAACCTTCGAACAGCAGCGCCCTCATCGGCTTGCTCACCAACAGCTGGCTCTCCGTATCGTGGAAGATCTCGGTCACGGCCTCCCTGAAGAACTCGTCCGGTGCGAACCTCACGGAGTGCGCCGACGACTGCAAAAACGAAGACATTCAGCCCATTTTGCATCTCGTGGCATGGACATACTAGTATTAAACACTGTCTGAACTGGCAGTAACGTCGAGCTTCGAAGCATATGCTATACTCGATGATGATGATCATCCTTATTTATTTATTTATTTATTTATTTATTTATTTATTTATTTATTTATTTATTTATTTATTTATTTTAAGTATTCTCAAATGCCATTTTCCGAAAGCTTTTCGTCACACTCTTGGCTACACACAAAGACCACGAGTAAAGCAATGGTACAAGTTACCTTTTCATCTCATGCGAGTACCCTAGCGTTTCCTCATCTCTCTCTCTCTCTCTCTCTCTCTCTCTCTCTCTCTCTCTCTCTCTCTCTCTCTCTCATGCAATTATATGAGTAACCTACGAGTAACGTCACTGTGTAAAAAAAAAAGTATCTTGGCTATGCTGCTCTTGACGCCTTCATTTTTCCCAGCCACGTATATTATGCGGTTATCGGACCGCAATCGATAGGGGCTTGAGCAAGAATAAACTCTGCTTTCAGTCACACTTGCGGTTCGATTACAAGGGCTTTGCCACTGCGGTCTACTTCGCCTTGCGCGCCGAGCGGCGCCAGCATCGAGTGCATGTGCAGAACCATTTTCCGCATTATTTTCCTCTCGACATCATTGCTAACATTCGCACGTTTCTCGAGTCTGCATTCCACGAAAGATTTGAAAGACGGAAAGAACCATTGCACACGTGTCGAGCGTAATATGACGTCAAGACGTCGACTCAACTTCCTGAAACAACATGTGCAGAGTCATCAGCGCGGTGATCCTTGACTCTAGGAATTTATAAGCGTAAGCTGTACATATCCATGCTTACAGGATATCCAAGCATATCCATTTGACTTCTGCGCACTCGGACCGCTCTAGTACACCTACCTGCGTAGCACTTAAAATTAATTAAATTCTAATTCATTCCAAAACACGACACTATTACGCGGCACACCGTAGTGGACTTCGGAGTAAGTTCGACCCACGTGGGGTTCTCCAACGTACAGCTAAATATAAGTTAACATAAACGGTTGTTTTTGCACGTCTCATACATAAAGGTGCAGACGTCGTCGACGGGTATCGAACTCGCACCCTTGCGCTTATTAAAACGCGAAGTCATAGCCTGCCGGCCGTCATGGCCGGTTATAAAGTAAAACATTAGGCTCGACACTCACAGCAGCGAAAGACAGAGCAAAAAAAAACTGCTTCTTGCTTACTGAAGGTCGAATAACAGGAGGTATATTTGTAAGATACGCGCTTACTACACCGATACACTATAGCATGCATTCGCAGCCCAATTTCAAGTGCAGAGCGCATATGCAAGCTCATGTGCAATTAAATCCCTCTGCTGCACTGTCCGTGAATCACCAATGCAAGCAACATTCTTTTCGAGATATCCAACGGATGTGCCGTATCAGCACCGTCATTAGGAAAATGTCTCTATAAATGACAAGACCTGCGCCAACAGGACCGGAATACTGATTCACAAGAGCGTGTTTTCGCAGCAGAAATCAAGGATCTAATCGTCCTGGACACTCTCAGAGGGATTCTTCCTCGAGACGCGTTCCTCACCACAGTTTACACACATCCTGAACCACACGTGTCGCTATAGCGGAGCAGGTGACGTGTAGGTTTCGTTAATTGTTTCTCCTTCAAGCAGAATTGCACCAAGCTTAAGCTGTAACATTGAAAACTGTGGCGGACACCCATTGCATTTATTGGCGATAGTGTCTTCAATGGTGCACGTGTGGAAGGAATGTAACCGAGACCATCCGGGAGGTTAAACTTATTACAGCCGTTTGCTGGAGTTGCTGGCTACGAGACTTCGACAACGTACCCTAGAGCTCAACGAGCTGAAAGTGCAGAAAAACTCACGCGGCCCTTTACGCATTTGCTTAAGATGACTCGAAGGCGAAAACCATCTTTTTCTTCTCGGTCGATCGTGATGATGTCATCTCGTGACGTCATGGTGGCGTCATAATAAGCGTCACAAATTTCGACGACCTGTGACGTCATGACGACGTCATGGTGTGAGATCATCACATCACGGTTATTTTTTGCATCACTCGTGCTGACACCAACGCCGCCGAAGCTGACAACCACTTTTCGCGTTTGATGAGGCATCTAAGGCTTGCGCCTAAATATGGAACCGCGCGAACAATCCAGGGATCAGTCACAAGCGAGACAGCCGGCAACCCGCGTGAATGGATGCTCCCGTCGCTGTAGAAGTAAGCGTTAATCGAGTCAGTGGTTGCTGCAGGGAACCCTGAACTGCTTGTTTTGTGGCCTGGCGCCCTAAAACAAAATCCGGACGAAGGCCTGTTGCACTGCCGAGCCGTGTAGTAAAGACCAGTAATGCGCACGCGTGACAGATGCACGCGGTGCACGCAAGAAGGATGGGAGAGAATTTCCGTCCATTCTCCGGTAATCACCCGTTCTGTACCTGCAGGCTATGTTATCCGCATGCAGTCGCTCACCGTTAGCGCCCATGCTATGCATGATTCCGTTCCAAGGTTGCAAAACATCCGTGTCTTTGGGTCACTCTAACGATAATGCATGTCATTATGCGCTTACATTGGTCATAAACTACGACAGCTTGGCAGGAAAACGTTTTTTGATGACAAGAGTATGGCGGCACAGACCGCGAAGTACGAATTATTAAGACCACATCCCCTAAGGCGGTGTTATAACTGGCGCGAGCTAAATAATGTATACAACAAATGAGGTCTTCCTTATTTGCCGTTCCATTATCATTTGGCATTACCCCTGTCACTCGCTGCGTTTAGCCATTTTACACCGCGCAGTTACCCAAAGAAATGTGCCACAAAAGTGGCGTACGCTTAATCAAGCATGTCAGGGCCGGGAAAAAGATGACCGCTCAAAACTGGTCACTCTGTTCAGCTTCTCAGAGAAATAGGGAGAGCCCCACCACACAACCGCCTCTGTAATCCTTCAACCTAACCTCAACCATGCCAGCAGCGCCGGACTGGTCGTTTCGCGTTAATAGATTTTCTTTCCTTTGCACTGTGTAATTTGCACAGCGCTCTTGCGCTGCTAAACACTTCGACTGCGAATTCACAAGGCCGTAAAAAAAGCATTGAGGCTACGGAGCACGCCAGAAAGTTCTTATATGCTGTGTAACGCTAACGATATACGTTTGCCGAACCCTAACGCAACTATTTCGACGTGTAAAAAAAAAAAGAAAGTTGCGTGCGTGAAAACTAAATGACGTTTCTACAGTGTAAAATGAAACCATGGCCAGAAGGCGACGTAACCATTATACACATGTCCCTCTCCTCTTCACGCTTCGTCGGCAATCGAGGCGGCGTTCCACTAATGTGTTATTACCGGCTGGGGCTAATCACGACCCGTGGATTATAACGAAAGAATAGAATTTGTGTCAAAGAAATCCTTACACTATTCCTTTCGTTGCCTAAATGAACAAATAAATAAAATGAGATAGAATAAGAAACGAACTGCGCTGGTTCCGGTGATTTGTCGACTCATGGTGACGCACTTCTAAAGTAATGCGGTAAAGCAACTGCGAATAAACATGCCATCCTTGACTTGTCCGAGAAGAGTAGCACTCGCTCATTTTCTTGCTGCGAGCAGGCGCTTGCGCAACCACACGGCCACTGCCGCATTTTTCGTTCGGGAGATCCCGTTGTCAACGCGCAAGTAGTGGTATAGCAGTAAGCGAGCAGTTAGTAATAATAACACTCGCGTCGTAAAAAAAAGAAAGAAAAGAAAGATAACGTTTGTTTGAAGAGATGTCGCTGCGGGGGAAACCCCTTCACTTTAACGTTTTAGTTATTTCGTCACGGAAACACGCGCGACGCGCCTCCCCGCATTTACAGTTTAATGCGTGCACATCGTCTCAACGCTGCCAACTGTCTGACACACATACGAGAGAAAAAAAGAAGAAGAAAAGGTGAGAAAAAAATGAATGCATAAAGAGGCGGGCGGGTCAAGGAGAGGGAGGAGAAACGAAGGCCGTCAAGTGAAAGCAGATTATGATGCGAAGAATTGCTTCCTGGTTCGACTACGTTTAGTAGTTCGGTTTTCCATGTAACGCTAAAGGGCCAGTGTTCCGATCTTCAAAGCTCCGCCTGGGTTTGAAGGTTCGCGAAAGTGAAACCTGCAGAGCTCCGTATGTTCGATTGCTTGGAGTCGTTGCAGTGGACGGTGTCAGGCACCAGGCCGTCGTATTAATACGTATTTAGTGGCAGTTAACTGCGAATGAACTACCACTGAATCATGGAGGATATCGTCGTAATATGTTGCGGGTACAGGGGCCTCTGTCAGGCCTTGTTCGCCTTTTGCTACTGTGCCTTTCTTGAAGTTGTTTTCAAGATCAAATAAGCGTTAATTAAATCAATAATTGATTGATTGATTGATTGATTGATTGATTGATTGATTGATTGATTGATTGATTGATTGATTGATTGATTGATTGATTGATTGATTGATTGATTGATTGATTGATTGATTGATTGATTGATTTTAAAAAAGTACTTACGCTAAAGCTCCACGTAAGTCAATCGAAATCAATGACATATCTGCGAGGGAGGTCGGCCAATGTATCCATGGTGGTTGGCAGTGAGCCCATTTCAATCACTGTGAGGGCACAATTTTAAAAAGAAATTATCCGCAAAATTGAGTTCCTGCTTCTTAATTAGAGTTGAAAAAGCACGACGGAACTTCGTGGTGGACGCGCCGACGCTGGGATATATGACGCAGAAAATGCGTCATGTTTCGTATCATTGCTCATAGCTGTGGCAACGATTTTCTCACAGGTCGCGAGCGGGTAATGTTCACATGTTTTTTTGTTTTTTTTTTAACGCTATACGCCAAGATGTGACGGCGGCCACACTGTCGCGCTATTACGAGCGTGCGTGGGAACGAATTCCGTGCGAATGCGAATGACGCGAACAAGAACAGCGAGAAGGAGCAGACGCCACTTGAGGTCGGCGGGCAGAACAGACGCAGCTTCGTTTTACAATGTAGCAGCGAGATGGTAAGTTGGGGGTAAGTAACGCGCTGTCTCATCAAAATGAACGAAGTAACAGATACGATATGCCTAACAAAAGATTGATGTGTACCTACGTTGCGTATTGATGACAACAGAAATAGCTTTATACAAATACACGTCATTTGAACGGAACGTCCACAACGCACGCGTTCAAGGATAACAGGCAGTGTCAGTTGAGCGCCCGCAGCAGTTATACGGACGCACGCCGCCAGCCGTTTCTGACAGGCTCCTGCGTTCGCAGAGCTGCTGCGGACGCAGGCTGCCAGCCAAAGGCGCGGCCGCAAAGCTGCCGCGGACGCCCAACTAAAACTCTTTACAGGAACTACGTATATTCACTTAAAATAGTAAGCTATACGCAGTGTTTCAAAGATTACGTTGCATTTTTTGGGCGCGACACATCTCGACAGTTGTGGCATGCAGTGGAAAGCACTCGTGTAACGAGGTTACCTTGAAGAACCCCAGCCGTTTAAAAATTATTCCAGGACTCCCGACCACGGTGCGCCTCATGGCTCCAGATTAGGACGTTATCCCACGACACGCAGTCACATCAACGCAGTGCGCGTGCGGGACAGTTCAAGCATCTTGTTTCTTAGTTTGAGTATGGTTCATGCCACCACGTTCGCGAGAACACTCGCAACTGGAAAGGAAACGGGACAGAATGATTCCCAATCTGACGCCCTCAGGAACGACCAGACATATTCGCTGGCCCCGTGCGTACCCCCTTGCGCAGGTCGTGTGCAACAGCATGCTCCTCCCGGCGATAGGCAAATGACGTCGAAAGCGACCGCGAAGTTTTCAATTATAGAGGGAACATATGTACAGTGTCCTATGGTAAATCTGTGTTTCGAGAAACAGCATTGATACGGTAGTCGTACGGTGAATTTCGCAGCCTTCTGCAACCGGAGGAGTTCAGTCGAGCGTGGCCTACATTGCAGAGCTCGGCGTCGCCATGGACGGATAGGCAGACAGGCCCGACTCGTCCCCAAGGCGAAGGCAACGACTTAACGCCCTTGAGTGCAGGCGAAGCCGGCGGCTGCTTTTACCTTTCCTTTCGGCTACCTTGGCAATCAAGGCTGAGCACGTGCACGTGCGGGTACGTAAATGCCGTTAAGAAATGAGAGGGCTCCTGTACAGTATTCGAGAGGCTGGTACGAAATCGACCCCGTGGCGCGCGGAAGTCCCTCAAAAAGCGGCCTTCGAATAATGTTTTGACAAGGAGCACTTGGCGCAGCTGTGGCCCAATGGCTGTGCTTTTCCACAGCTCAGGCTGCCAGAGGTCGTGGGTTTCATTCCTGGTGCGACGACCGTGTATCGTAGGATGCGGAATGCAAACGAACGTCAGTGTACCGTAATTTCGGGGCACGTCATATAGCAACATCGGGCAGTCAACATGAACCGAAGACATTTTCCATAGCCCAGCGACGTTGCGTTGAAACGTTACGCCCAATCACTCACTCAATCATATCCTAACATCGTCATCCGCGCATGCGCATTGGTGCACGTTTAATTGATGTCGTTGGCGCCGCATCACAATGCTCAAGAAATGACAGTGTCCAGATGCGAATAGAAGTTACGCGTATACAATTCTATTCGTTACCTAGCGACCGTTCACTAAAGAAAGCTCATTAGAGAACAAACGGAGGTAGCCGACATTGTAGCTGACATTAAGAAGAAAAGGTTGACCTGGGCAGGCCACGTATTGCGAAGGACAAGTAAACGTTGGTCTGTTAGAGCTGCGGAATGATTACCAAGTGATGAGCGACGTATAGCCGTGGACGGCAGAGGGTCAGATGGAGTGACGAAATCAGAAAATTCGCACGCATGAAATGGAACCAGTTCGCATAGGAATGATAGGATAGGGCAAACTGGAAACCACTGGGAGATGCCTTCGTCCTGCAGTGAACCTAAACATTGAATGATGATTTCCTAACCGCATACCGCATACTAGAACTCGGAAACTGCCTACCAAAGCAATGCTGTCAAGCTCTCGAGTTCAGAACTGACTCATCCTGAATCGAATGACTTGCTTACGAAACATTTTAGTTTGAATTCAAAAACTGCATCACTTAAAACGGTGAACAGCTAAATCAACCTGCGCGTAAGTGCTAGCATAGTCCCTCATGGTGCTAACATGAGCTCTCTCAACATTTTCTACTTGTCTCCTCTTTCTAACTCTCCACCCCTCCCAGAATTCATTACAGCTTACAGAAAAGTAGGCGAACCCTTCTACGCCAGGGATTCTACCGTGGACAAATTCCGCCATCTTGTCAAATTTCATAATGGCGGCCTTTTAAGCCAATTGTATACAGGCCGTAGCAGCCCTCCGGACCAATCAGACTTGACCAATGGCGGAATTTGACAATGTCCAGAATAGCACTCCAGCAAACCTCGCCGCCATTAATACATAATCTCTCTCTCTCTCTCTCTCTCTCTCTCTCTCTCTCTCTCTCTCTCTCTCTCTCTCTCTCTCTCTCTCATGCACGGATTCTGTCAGCGATGCACAACGATAAATTGTGATGTATAAGAGCGGGTTTGTGTACGCAAGGAGCAAGAGGGAAGGTGTTTTCTTTTCATTCATTTGATTCGACAGTCAAGGTTAAAGCGTACGCGCAGCTCCGAAAGTACGCGGTCGACTTCCTGCTGACGTCATCAGCAGGTGGTCCGACAGTGAGGCGAATGGGTATGGAATTTCAAATAAATAAAAAAGAAAAGCACAGGAAAAGGCAAGAAACAAAAACAGATACGTGGAGAATGGTGTAAGACGGGCAAAACAGGTCCAGTGTTTTTCCTCCTTCTACAGATTAACGTCCCGTCATGCCTTCTCTGCTTGCTTGACTCCTTGCAACTATTTATGCCAATGTCCGTCTCTTATCTCTCAATTCCCTATGTTCCAGCGAGTTGACCGCGGTGTTGCCCTCTGGGATCACGTGTTCGCCTTGCGCCATTCAATCACAGTCCCTCGCTTCCTTATCGATAACCGCTTTTCTTTTTTTTTTTCGTTTTTCAAGAGACGCTTTCGCGTTCACCGTCACGTTTCAATCCAAGGTCGTGATGATGAAGTAAAAATAAAAATCAAGGTCACACGTGCGCATGCGGAACGCTCCCTTTTCATCTTCTGACACTGAACAGTCTTTCTAAGCCATGGCTGGCCCTAAAACAAACTGAACGTCTGTATACGAATAACCTTGAAATCGCGGTGCAATGTCCACACAGTCTTAATGGAAAATTTCGCGCACGCCGGGAACATTTGGTGGTGGACGACCATATAGGACGGAAGGAGATAAGAACGAAAGTGCCCGGTAGGGTGCTTCTGCCGTACTTTTGCGCGAGGTAAGTGGCCGCGAATCCATTGACCGCGTTTTTCCCTTTAAAGTGTTTTAAATGCGAAGCATTTCTTAGCGAACCAAAGGCACTTTGACCGTTTCCATCTATTTATCTATCTAGCCGCCTACGTCTCGGCGTTCTTGTGGTGGTCTCCTTACCTTGGTATGAACCAGAAGTGGCATAGAAGGACATGAGAGCACGACGAACGCGATTCACAGGTCCCGATCTGAATAACGTTACATGCCTGCCGCGTACGTCATAAAGCTCTTTCTACCAGTCACGAGTGGCACATGCCCGCATAACACAGTCCGTGGTATGCGGGTATGCGTCACAGGTGCATTCCCAGTGCATAACCCAAGAACAGCGAGAATAGATATTGGAAATCTTAACGCGAAAGCGTTAAGGAGCTCGTGTCGAGAAAATCCAGTGCCGGCATTGACGGCTTTGTCGATAAGCGAAAAATCCCGGTGTAAGCAAAGAATAAAAATCACAGCTCGAGCCCGAATCGAACTCACGCGCTCTGTATGACAGTCAAGGATTCTACCACAGAGACACGCCAGTGCTCCAAGCTTTTTAGTAAAAAACCGTACACGAACGCCACGTCGGCGCAAGGCCAGTTATGGTTGTAGTGCTGTTGCTACCCGCTTTTACAACAATGTAATAAACACTGACTTCGCAATCTATATTGAATCGTTGCTCGAATACGCCGAACGCTACTTGTTATATGGACATCATAGGAACGTAGCGTGCGACTTCTTGGCGATAAAACTTGCATACCTGCTCTAATGTAAGTGCTGACGTTACGTTAAACCATGAGCTACCATTTACACGCCAGTGTAGTGAACGTGCCTGGCAAGCCTGCCATATGTGCGCTACTAAACTTACACAGTGACGTCGATACCCGTGGGAACGCTTGGCTCAATAAAAAAAACAAAAAATCCCGCATAGGCTGCTACTAGCTGACTGCTTCGCATGAAATCGATTCCCACAATGTGTGGGATCTGCCGGAATTTTTATGTCGTTGTTTCGATCTATGTCAATCAGGTTCGCCAATGTTCCTTACTTGGTGGCGGCGTTCAGAGCTTTGTAGAGCAAATCAGCCACCAGCTCTCAAAAGAAGCTATCGGTCGCGTCAGACCACTCAGAATGAGTCATGCATGGTGAACGTAGCCAGAGGAAGGGGGTTCTGGGGGTTCAATCACCTGGTGGTGAAGTCGCTTAATCGGTTGGAAACAACTCAAATAAGAACAGCATCAGGATACACCTCAGCATGGAAATTCAAAACTGGCGCGAGATAACCCTTCATTATGCGGAGAATGCGAAGAAATCGGCAACGTGGAGTCGCTTCGTTTAGTGCTGCCCGCGCTACACTGTCTAAAGGAACACATTGCTAAAAGGCCTTCAAAATAGAGGATTTCGTAACACCTCTGCGGAGCATATTTATTATTTTTTTGCTTTTTTTGCATACTGCAGCCTCAATGGGGCTATTGCAGGAATGCAAAAAAAAAATAGAATGAACATTCATGAACAGGCTTCCAGAAAATCCTTAAGTGGTAAGGAGCCGACAATCCCGAGCAACAAATTCCAGGCTTCGTTTGTTGAAGGAAATTGTTGAAGGAAAAAAGCTACGCTTGAACATGTCAATGCGCGTGAAGAAGTTCGAGGACGCCTGAGCTTCGCCTTCAAGAGTATAACGCGATAGCGTAATCGGGCCCCGTTCGCATGGCCTTCTCAATCGCTAGCCTAGCTTCGCCTCTCGCTGGACACCTAAACCGTGCCGCAAGGAAAGGAACGTCAGTACACGTAACATTAGCCATTTAAAACTATCCTAACTGCAAGTATACAGTTGCGAAGTGTTCACTTCCTTCTACGACCAGCGAAGGGCCCACTAGGCGTCCGTAAGGCAACACGCGAACCTACGCAGCTGCTCACTTTGTTAATGTTTTTGCTGCTGATGATGATTAAAAATGTCTGAGCGTTTTGTAATGGGTGGCCTTTAAACCCCTCACTCGTTGTGCATTTCAGATGTCTCGAAGACTGGCGCGATTCTATGCTTCTGCCAAGCAACGCTACATGCATTAAGGATACTACTCGCATTACATGACATTCGTATAGGGTTTTTTTTTTTTCGAAGCAGTTCCAAGCAATGGCATGGCTCTGTGGTAGAGCACCTGCTTGCCACGCACAAGAGTCTTAGTTCGATTCCTACTCGAACCGAAGTTTTTTTTTTTTTTACTCTACATTTATTCGCGTCTATCTCGAATTTTCGCCCACGGACAACGCTGATTTTTTGCTCACGACCAACGACGCCGACACCGACACCGGAATGTCTGCGAAACGAGCTATTTGTCGCTATCACCTTAAAAGGTTGCAATGTTAAGGGCGTGGTCGCTCCTCGTAGATAAAGGTCTGGAAAACTTAAGATAATTGTCCATAGAGTGTCGACGCGGGGAGAATTCGTGAGAGTGTAAAGAAATTTCAGGTATTCAACAGGGCGACGATGTGCAAGTGTAAAGAGACCTAGCCGGGAAGAAAAATTCGACAGAGAAAAATCCCCGTCATATTTTTTGCATACGAAACGCACGGCCTTTTTTTTTTTTTTTTTTGAACGGATTCCCCGAAGAACCCATAAATGTGCTCAAGGTGGTTTCACGCCTTTGTACTCGAATATGTAAGCGCGACACAAAAGATTTTTTTTTTCAACATTTGGTAGGTAGATTCGCGCACAGTGAAAGAGATGAACAGATGATGCAAAATGCCGGCCCAGAATATGCCAGGTTAATCCCGCCTGCAAAGAGAGAGAAAGCAAGAACTGGAAACGCTGGGAGGTTAACAGATGAGCTTCCACTTGGTACCCTACACTGGGGATAAGGAAATGTAGATGAGAAAGAGGGAAAAAAATACGGGAAGTTTGCACTAAGTCGCGCAAAGCTTGGTGCAATAAAGCTGGTCGATCATCAAGTCTTCTGGCTAACGCCGGTTACTTTCTTTCTATCTTTTTTCTCTCTCTGTCTCTCTCTTCAGATCTTTCTCTGTTTCTTTGATTCTTTGTCTTTCTCTGATTACTTTCTTTCTATCTTTTTACTTTTCTCTCTCCCTAATGCTCTCTTTCTTTGATTCTGTCTTTCTCTATTTCTTTCTTTCTGTCTTTCTCTCCTTTCTTTCTGTCGATTTCTCTCTCTCTTCCTGCTTTTTTCCCTTCTTTCTCTTTCTTTCTATTTATGTCTTCATTTGCCTTCTTCATTTTTAGTGGACCAGCGGTGAGTAGTGGGATTTGTCCGATTTCTGTGGCACATACCCGTTGGTGACGAGGATAGTTTTTTTGTGGTCATGCGTTTTGCCTCGAGCTTCCACGGTTTCGCTTTTAAAAGAGAGACAAGACGAGCACGACACGCACGCTATAGTACAAATGGTCACTGGGGCCGGAATATTTTTGGCCTGCACAATTCCATCGCTCCGCGAAGAAACACCGGAGCCAAAAACCAACCGGCTAATCAACCCCGCTTCCAATAACGCGATGACGTCATCAGTCCTCAGGAGCGCGTGCTGTCCCGCAGAAAGCGTCAAGAACATGCAGCCGTGTGCCAAGTTTCCTTTCCGTTATTCCTCTTTCGTGAAGCGACAAGGCCTCAATGAAATGTTTGCAAAAGGCGCGTGGGTTTCGTCGTGCCATTAATAAATCACGGCTTCCAAGAAGAAGAAATGTAAAACAACAAGTGACGCCGTTGTGTCGTAACAACCTGTTGCTAATGAATGAAACCTGTTTTAGTGTGGTAAAAAAAAAGCGCCAGAGGCTCATAAAGTAGGTCGGCTTATCACCGATTTCGTTTTGCTTACGTAGTGCCAAGCCTATAGGAGCGAACACGAGGATCTGTTGAGAAACAGAACGTCGGGAATAATCAACGCCTGTACTTCCGTAACGCGTGCCCCGCAATGCAGATGTTTGATACATTTTTCTGGCGCTATCGACAAGGTGCTGGAAAAAAGTCGACGCATTGGAATCGTAATAAAACCACAAGGAAGCAGCAGTAGGAAATGAAGCTACGGCTGAAATAGAAAGTTGCTGCGAAAGCCTCTCCTATGTTCTTACAACGCATGCAGTGTTACGAGGATGGGAAAAAAAACAGCGAAGGAAGGAAGGAAGGAAAAAGGAGAAGGCAGGGAGGTTAACCAGAAACACTTCCAGTTGGCTACCGTATACACTGGGGGCGAGGTAGCTATTAAGAGCTAGGATACAAAAAGAATAAGCGAAGAAAAAAAATGACCATATTATAGAGATTATTTCGTTGTCTTAGCTAAATTACTGCTAACAGAGGTCTCCTCAGCATACACATAGAAAACGTTGTGCCTATTAGCTCTCTCGACTCGAGAGTCGAGACAGTGGTGATTTGCCGAATGTGGCTTGGTGTCGCTTTCACCAAATCTTATGCCTTCCGAATCAGCTCGGAAGACAGTGCTGCTTGCGTCGCTGCCCTCGCTACATCGCGCACAGACTGCCTCTAGCTGCTGTGTTGGCCCGCCTTGACGGCAGACCCCTGTCGGAACAGTCACTACTATAGAATGTCGACCCGAACTGTCGTCGCACCGGAAATCTATTAAGGTCTTATTGAACTTCTTGCCTGGCAGTGGCCTATTGGACGGGCTATGGTACTCCCGCGCTACACCACCTTTTTCTTTTCTTCTTTTCTTGCTGGTTCTTTCCATCTTTCTTTCCCTTTCCCTCTCCCATTAATTAGTGCAGGGTAGCAAACCGGAAGTTATAATTCTGGTTGACATTCCTACCTTTCCTTGAGTGTTTATCCCTCTCTCCGTATAGTGCGTATAAAAAAATATATATACAGAATATGAGTATTCTCGTATACTCACGATCATGGGCATGTTGAGAGTGGTAATGACGTCATCTAGCGACCCCTTGGTCATGTCCGGCTGGAAGTAGTAGCGCTTCACTTGTCGGTACGAGACAGTGCCGTTCGGGTTCCACGTGATGTTCACCTTCTCTCGAGTCTCACTGCGAAAGTAAATTTCAGTCAGTGCTAAACGCGAACACACTTGAATTACAAACGAGCGAGCCTCGCTGTGGTTAGCTGCTTGTAACATCTGGGCAACAGTACTGCAGTCCCGCGCTAACGAAAGGTCATACGTGTAAGCCGCACTTCTAGTTGAAATTAACGAATACGCATGCCTACAGAGCGAGAACTTTCGCAAGAACATGCCACCAACGTTAGTCCGTGTTACATATGACGTAAGCGATATGTTTTAACTAAGCTGGTTAAACTGACGGTTTCCCGAGAGGCAGACGTAATTGAATTTCCCGCAAGAAACGTCCCCGTAAGAAACTTCATGCTCTAAAGGCTTCGTTCTGAAAAGACGCAGTGGTGTCTCGTAACGTAGTCGCTTAACGGGAGTGTCTAGTTAAGAGGCCAGTGGTGTCGAGCATCAAAAAAGACAAAAAGAAAAGCTATACATCACTTTTTTGCCGTCTGCTGTGTGCTTCCCGCACTGTCGTCGTGCATATTGTCCGTCGAATACAGTCACTGCAGCGCTTGTCATCAACGTCTTAAATTTGCGGATCTATCTATCTATCTATCTATCTATCTATCTATCTATCTATCTATCTATCTATCTATCTATCTATCTATCTATCTATCTATCTATCTATTTGTCATATATATATATATATATATATATATATATATATATATATATATATATATATATATATATATATATATATCAAGCTGCATGGAAAGCTCATCAACTTTTTCGTTACGTGGCAACGTAACCGCTGTTAAGTGTGTGTGTGTGTTTGTTCGGGCGTACACGTCATTATTGCTCAACTCTGCGAAAAAAAAAAGAAGAAATCATTTTCCTAGTGCAGGTGTACCTGTCGCGCGACCAGACACGCCGCCGGTCATGTTGCACTTAAAACTCCGACGTGCCTCACGCAAAATAAGCTTTTATCTCTCGCTCTCTTCCCGCCTGCATGGCGAAATCGCACGGCAATTAATCTGCAGGTATATTTTTCTCAACTGAAAACAAGTAAAGCTTACAGCGCGTAGTCAAATAACAGAGCCAGGAGAGACGTCTCCCCCTCCCCCCTTTTTTTTTTTTTTCACTGGAGAGAACAAGTGACATGACTGGCGGCCCGGCTGCCTACGTGTTTGCCATTTTAACGCAAAAGGTCACACAGTGCTAGTTTAGCGGCACGTTTCCATGCTGCGCCCTATGGTTAGGCCAGCCACATGACTTCGCTCTATAACCTCCAGCAACAAATTGCTAATTCACTAATCGGCAGCAATTCGAAAGCTACTGCTTCCTACACCATGGTCAGTTGTCTAGCTTCATATCGTTGTCCCATTAAAGCGTTCGTTACCCCAAATGTCAAGAGCTTGAGAATTAGAATGATCATCAATATTCAGAACTTCGAAGTGTTATAGAGCACAATAGCATTAGAAGCATTATAGAAGCATTATAGTTATAGAAGCATTACAGAGCATTACCCTGCCACCGGAGCAGGTGCGAAGATACTATTTACTCAAGGGGCGACTCCGAAACTTTTGACGAAGACTGCAAGCTTCACATTGGTAAACTTTGCTAGCAAAGTTCGTTTGTTTTTTCCTGCTCCCTTAGTAATTGTAGACTGCGACGACGGGATTGCTAACACGTGTTCTTTCGCAGGCTGAGCTGAGTGCAAGAAAGTTACTGAGAGCAAGAAAAGACGCAGCACATGTGTGTTCCGTCGTTTCTTGCGCTCAGTAATTTCCTTATCAGTATGCACCTACTATAGGCCCTCGAAAAAATTACAGCATATCCGCGGGTGAATGATGAAGAGCTTGGGCGAAGCTCCTGAAGCAATCATGGTTACACTGTGAAATGTACAATGGTTTCGCCCAGCAGTAATCAAAGCGATACGCCGCTTTGATTATTTTCCCTTTTTCCTTTTTTTCTTCTTTTTTTATTTTTAGTTTTTATTTCATTCTTTTATTTTTATTCTTTATTTTTTTATTTTACTTTTTAGTTTATTTTTTATTTTAGTTTTTATTTCTTTCTTTTATTTTTATTTTTTATTTTTTATTTTTATTTTTTTTTTAGTTTATTTTTTTTCTATCTCTATGGGATAGCGCCATCTAGTATATCGTCACCCAACTGCAGTTTACATGCATCTCTATGGGACAGCGTCATCTATTGAATGATACGGGAGACGCGACGGCGGGGACACGCCGGATGGAGCGACGACCGACCAGGTGATGCTATAAGGAGCTCCGCTCCTAAAAACCTTTTAAATACTCACAGGAACGTGTAGGGGCCGACCTCTTGGAGGCGCGGCTTCTCCGTGCCTGCCATTATCTCGTCCGGATTGGTCATGTTGAAGAAGTAGTATTTGAGGTAGATGGGTATGGGCGCGCGCTGCCAGGAGCTGTAGATTTCGCTGCTTGGATCCAGTACGAGGTTCTGCATTGAGAAAAGAAAGAAAATTAGAGCGGTCCTCGTGTATCATTTGCTTACGAAAGCAAAACAAGTAGCTGAAAAAAAAAGAGCCCTCCGCCCCCACTCCTGCCTTCGTAGTAAGCACTGACGCCAGAATTATTCCTAAACAGAAATTCCAACCAATTTTGACGCTGGAGATAGTAGCGAAAGTGATCGACCATTGGGTGGTAATAACACTTATCTACGATAGCCTTCGCGAATATCTAACAATACCCCGCCCTCCATTAAGATAGTTACAAAATAATACCTAAGGCCTTCAATGACGCAAATAGCTCTTACGGCCCTTTTGTAATGAATTCGCTTTGGAGACACACCTCTTTACAAATTACTTTGGAGAAGAAAAAAAGCGATTCTGAAATCCAAATTTCGCCCACTTATTTTCGCAAGAACCAAGGCCGAATTCAGAAAGATTTTCTTTCGTAATTTATCTTCGTCATCAGCCACCGTCATCGTTAATGATACGCCTAATGCTAACTGGTCGAAATTTACCCTCAAGAATTTTTTTTTTGCCCCACCACGGTGGTCTAGTGGTTATGGCGCCCGACTTCTGACCCGAAGGTCGCGGGATCGAATCCCGGCCGCGGCGGCTGCATTTTCGATGGAGGCGAAAATGATTTTGGCCGGTGTACTTATATTTAGGTGCAAGTTACAGAACCCCAGGTGGTCGAAATTTCCGGAGCCCTGCACTACCGCGTTTCTCATAATCATATAGTGGTTTTGGGACGTTAAACCCCAGATATCATTCTTATTATCAAGAAATATTCTTGCGAAAGAATTAGCCGGTACGACCCCAGAAGGGCACGTCACAAAAGAAAGGCCTGCCTCGTGCTACCCAGAAACTGCCGAAGTATTCAACAGGAAGCTTCTTATCTAGCAACTTGATCCTTATAGTTTCTCAAAGCTTGTCGAAGATAAAAAATAATCAGCTTTATCAAACCACCATTAGTATTTATTAGTATATGCACCTTGCCCAATGTCAACTTTTTTAACAACCAATAACCACCAAGGTATAGTGACATTTCCAAACAGTAATGACGTTGAATGGCAACATGCAGAAGCGACGTTTTCATCCAATGAACTATCTCCAACAAAGTTCCCATTGTCGACGCGCAATCATTCCTACACGCGTATAAATGTTGATTTGCGTCTCCTCGCAATAGACACGCCTTAAACTATCGCGTCCCATTCTCCTTGGCTTAATTCATCTGCGTCATGCTCGACAGCCCACTGAGTCGGTATTCACCACCAGGAAGTATGTAGAAATTTCATAGTCGCAAACACAGACATGCACACGCACACACACACACACACGGAAGCGGGGCGCACAAACTGAAAGACTGGCAAAAAAAAAACAGTTGGCAACAATGATTGTGCTTCCGCCAAGGGCTTATCACAGCGGAGCCGCCCAGCCGACAGCTCGCGATGCCTTTGTCTTACGCACAAGAAGCAAGAGCGCGTGCGTGTTTGGCGCTTCTCCCCGGCGATCACGTACCGCCCGTGCTGCGTGACTGAATGCACTTATCTTTTTGTTTTATTTTTTGCCTGCATGGTACGGAGGGCAGTTGAAAACAAATTAACGGACTCGACCACTGCGCGCGACGGGAAGTATAATTGTACGAAGACCGCCTAGCTGCTTGCATAACCCCGTACGTAATGTCTAAGCGCAGTACCCAACGTTTACACCTGCCCAACACACGAGCTCTGCACCTTCTTATCGGTGCTTCAGACTCGGTGTTCATTGACGGTTGCACGCGGTTTCAAGACGAACGTGTGGCCACCCTACCCAATGTTTTTTTTGTTTTTGTTTTTGTTTTAACAGAGAAGCTGGATATGACTAGGGCTCGGCATGTCTGTCCGTTGTTGCACGGTAAGCCGAAACAGTGGCAATGTGTTCTATAGTCTCCGTGTATTTAAATACGTCCTCAATTGGGTGAATATATAATGCCGCACCCTCTAAGACAACGCGCGATATTTGCGACACAAGCTATATGAACTCCTGTGTATATGCAGTAGCGCACTTCAACGCTTCTTTGGAGACGCCGGCATTTGTTACATCAACTCGACTACATCATGCGCGTGTTTCGTATAACACGCGTGCCCTAAACGGTCGCGGGCTTTGTCAAAACAACATTTGGAGAATACTTTTTACTTGCCGAGCCCGAGAGTTCACAATTCGTTGAGTTTTTATTCATTCTATTAACCAAGTGAAAAGGGTTTTAGTTTTAACTGAGCAATAAGCAACAATAACTCCCTATTTTTACATCAACAAAAAAAAAGAAAAAGAAAAGCGCTTCGAACGCAAGTCGGCGCTGTCGTATGCAGTGCTGCGGCAAGTTGCGAAGGCCGCGGTCACGGTTACCGTTGTTATAACGGTGTCACTAGCGCACATATTAGTTTCTTTTTTTTTTTGGCACCTAAGTTGTTTTCAACACGTCGCGCTGCTCGCACTAACAAACGCACCAGGCCTTGACGACAGCTTAACGCGCCAAGGATAATAGCAGACCAGATTTTAAGTAAGTGGTTTGAAGTTAAAGCGGGAAACATATGATTTTACGAGTAAAAGGCAACTTACGTAGATGTCCGTAGATGTAAAAAAAAGATAACAGCTGTTACACCTAGGCATAAGCTGAGACCGGGGAAAAGGTTGACGGACACACAGTATAGATAGGATTTCGCTGAATGTTCACCATGACCCAGAAACCCAATCAGTGATCACTGCTGGTTCTGTGGGATTTCAATCTAGGAAAAAACGCTGCTGCAACTTGTACTACAAACCTCATCACATTTTCAAGGAAAGTCTGTTCTCCACGAGTCAACAAACAACACGCTGCGGAAAGCGTGATGCTTTCGCGCCAGTTTTGGCAGGTGCTCTCTATCCGCTGTGAAAGTAACGACAGAAAAGGGGAAGATCGCAAATATTTACCTCTTATGCCCTGCGCCACCAAAGACGAGCTCTGTAGATACGAGACTCGCACGAAGCGCCGGAAAGAATTATCGAATGCGAGGTACACTGATATTTGCCAGTTAAATGGTGCAGGTTCCTTCTTTTCACGTTTTCTCGTTTTCAGCAAAAGTGACGTCAAACCCTCGACGCGGTCCGCGCGAACCGTACACTATCCTCCCCACATTTCGAGCAAATATATGGACAACGCCCCTGAAGGTCGATAGTTCGAGCAAAAGTTCACCTGAAAGCCCTCTTTGCCGTCACATTACATCGCTAAAGCCGCGGCGATGACCGCTTAGAAAACATCGCTACACACGTGCATGCAATGCTCGTGCCCATTCTGTGACGCCACAGTCCGCAATGTGACAGTGACACACTTGCTGTGGACTTGCCCAGGTGTGCAATCAAGCCGCCTTCGCCACCTCCGTGCAGCAGGCCTCAGGCCTGATGGATCACCCGACCTTGATCATTGGATCCATGGACCATATCATCATTAATTGACTACTAAACTTTCTGCACGAATCCCATCTGTGTGTGTATCTTGGGCACCTTACGTTACTATGTCTAAGGGCAAACTATCGAAGAATTAAAAAAAAAAGAGAAACGAGGCATTGCGCCATTCGACGTTCTTGGTTAACGGGTTTTTCATGGCGCTTCTTCATCGACGGGTCTCCTAAAGTCTGCGCGAATTTCAAACAACTGTCCGTCAAAACTCATAGAACCTCCCAAGCAGTGCGCGACCATGCTATATATACCTCCAGCAGATGTGTCGGGGATGATAAGTCAGCTGAACGCCGCACTGGCTCTTTTGACCCAAGGTCTCCCGTGCCCACGGTCATTTGTGTCAGTTACCAGCAGGCTGTCGAGCACAGAAACATTGCTCTAGTGTTGAAAGCCATACGTCAGTGTTGAAACTGGCACGTTAAGCGACGTTAAGCGTTGAAACTTCGCTGTTAAATAAATATCCTCGCATGCTATACTTCAACATGAATTTTTCTAAGTAATACCATTAAAATTACAATCACTTAGCTCCATAGTGATATATAATATTACACTGTATCTATCATATTATTCATAACAAAAAATGATAAAACAGACAAAATGTGGCCGATATTCCCATGGTCACGAAAGAGTTAAGCGTTGAAACTTCGCTGTTGAAGACAGGATGATGTCAAATCATGTAAACATAGTTCAGATGATAAAAAAGAAACCGTATAACGAGCTCGGATCGTAGACCGGTGTTGATCAGTACGTTACGCTTACTGGCACATCGATTTTTTACTGCGACTGAAAATACAGGTTTCACTAACTGCTTCGAAAGAAAGAAAACCATGCGGGATACTAAAGAAAACCGATGGGTTCCTAAGGTATCGCAGATTGAGCAGTGACTACTAATGTGGAGCTTTCAAATTGCGTTATAAGATATTGATGAAACTGCGAGTCCGCGCGTAAGGTACGACGGCAAATCGTAATTTATAGGGCGGCGATGGCTCTTCGCATGCAGCTCCTGCGCGCGCAGTTGCAAACGCAGTTGGTGTGCGTGCCGTATCATTTAAATCTATCGGCAATTTACTAAGAAGTACTTAAGAAATAAGTGTCAGGGTGCCCTCACGTGCCGTGCCTGGCGCGGTTCGCGTTCAATTAATATTCCGGTGCACACCCACACGCCCCACACGCCAAACACGAACGCTGGCATTCGAAGAGTATAAACTCGGGATGGGTTTCGGTGCATCGCAAATCACACGGTTTAAGAGGGGAGCGGCTTTCCTTCAAGAACTTGCTCTGTTGCGCATTCCACGCGGACAAGTTCACCGGAAACCTAACCACCGCCGTCTCGGTGGTTGCGCCGCTACGCTTCTGCGAGTAACGCCGCGCCAAATTGATTCACGGCAGCTGCTTACTGTCGCGGCTGTATATAGAGGCTGGCATAGACGCAGAAAACGTCTATGTCGCGATGCTTTAGTGAGCTAGCGAGGTTTTGTCGAACCGTCGAGGTCACAAAAGCCAGTCAAGCACACTTAACATTATTCTTTCTATTTCGTGTCACGAGCAGTGAGCGGCACTCCTGCTTCTCTTTCAAGCACTTCCGGTCGAGAACTTACTTCCGGTTTTACGAATATTCAGAAAGTCTTGTACAAAATAAAAGCGGCACGAAATCGATGGTACTGGTGCAAGTAAAGAGCTTTCTTGCATACACGTGATATCGGAGCACAAGTTTAGGTAAGGGCTAATTAAGAGTCAGGGAAATTAATGAACATTAATCGAATTAGTTCATTGAAAGAGCAGACATTTTTTTTTTTGTGAGCACCTGGGATCGTAGCGGCACCTGGCGGAGTAGACCTCGACCGCGAGCTTCTTTCTCCGTGGCCTCCGAGATCCGCGGTTCGACATTGCGACGAAACAAAAAGTTGAGCCGAGGAATACACCATGCAGGGCACACGAATGTCGAGGTGCGAGTGCCGCTAACAGACTCCTAAGTCAAGGATCAGGGTTGCCTCCCAATTTTTTTTACACTGGTGCAAATGTAGCTCTACTGGCGTCTCGAAGCAGCGTCAGCTCATTTCGCCATCTCGTCGACAACCGCAATAATTATACGCTCGTCAAACACAAGCAGGACACAAGTTGAGAAAAATTAAGGTCACAAGCAGAATCACAGATGTATGAATGGCGTGAACGCATTTATTGTAGGCTCATAAAGTTCGACGTCCCGAATTAAGGACTAGAAGTAAGTGGCGCCTTAGTGCAAAGCTACGGATTTACATTCGAGTGGCACTGTTAATTTTTTTTTTAGTGGTTGCTGGAGACGTGCGCCTGGCTAAACGCCAATAGCATGCTACTGCAGATGGCAAAGAGGTAACGCACGTGTTGCAATACCGAATTGCGATGCTTAGGTGCCGCGTACAGAATTCGCTCTCGTTTCGCCAGTGGCGCACGTTTCTCGATACTCTGGTAAACAACTTCGGCAAAGTAAAAGTACATTTCATTAATTGATCCAGCGCTCAACGTTGGGCTATACCGTAACAATTTTTATAACTCCGACGGCCACCACGTATCATTTGAAACGGCGCTGAGAAATAGAGCTTGCGAGAGCCACGCAATGTTTGCAGCAAAACGCACCGATTCAGAGATCAAACTTTTTGTTTCTTTTCTTTTTACTACTTATATATTCGTGTTAGCGATTTTTTTTTCCCTGTGCAGGAGAAAGCGAGCGGCTCTGGCTGTCGGCAAACAGACACGCAAGTGAACGCATAATTTAAATCGGAGTTTAACTAATATTATAAGTTTACGATCAGACTCCCAGCACAACACAGTCTAGAGGACTGCTGTGTGTACAGCTGCGAGCGCGCAGCGCACACGTCCTTTTTTATTGATATGACATAATATGATATGAAAAAATCCGTAAACAGGAGGTGAGTGCTCGAGCCAACGTTTCGACAAGTCCACTCGTCGAAACGTTGGCTCGAGCACCCACCCCCTGTTTACGGATTTTTTCATCGCAGCTTCCATCTTCCACTTCCTGCCGTTTTTTGGATAATATGATATGGCATTATATGTTGGCGCACAAATAAGGCAACGGGTATACACATTCATTTCTCACGAGTAGCTGCAGCATGCAATAAACAGAGTTCAAGATAACGTGTCCAATAACGTTCTGCAGAGTCACACCATGTCGTTTACGATGTTGTACATACATTATACGTGTTTGATATCGCATGCAAGTTGAACAACTTTGGGACACTGCAGAATAAAGTCTCGAGGATACAAATAGCATTGTCACATAACAAGAAGCTCTCGAATCACCGGGTGGTACATACAACATGCAGTTCGATTATCAAAAAACAGACACAACTGTGTCAACATCAAGGTAGCCAATAATCACACACAAAAAAAAAACATGGACGCTGTTCCGCGCCAATGTGTTACAATGGGGGCGCTTTATGATAACAGAAGGACAGGCGTTGAAACACGGAAACAAGAGAAGACAACAAGACAACACAAGCGCAGCCCCGTTCTCTTTTCTTGTTTGCCCGCCTTCTTCTGTTATGATGAATCGTTACCAATTAGCTCAACTTTCTTTCGCTTAATACATGTATTGCTGCGCGTAGAGGACACAAACAAGGAAGGAACACAGTGCCAAACACATTTCATTCATTCATTCATTCATTCATTCATTCATTCATTCATTCATTCATTCATTCATACATTCATTCATTCATTCATTGTCTCTTTCTGTACAGGAACAGAAAATAGAGCAAAGGTACAAGGCTAAGAGGCCTGAACTTCCGTGACTGAACTTCCTTGACGTATTGAATGGAACTCCAAGACCAAATTGAAACCCAAGTGCAATTTCTGTCGTTCCAAGCGCTTTACGAATGAGCACCGGAGAGGTTTGATTCGATCGTTTATTTCTTGTTTTCCTTTTTCTGGCACTATACGCAATCTAAAGTTCACCTCATACAAGTTTCAGCGTATAAGTGAATGGGACGTACTCCCCATTTCAACGACTGCCTAAGAAGCGAAGCAAGAATGACCTAAACGAGAGAGTAGCGCGAATTCCCACATAAATTTAAAAAACGAGGAAGTTTTTTTGAGCAGGAGGAAGAGGACCATTCAACGATGTAATCGCTTGAAGGAAAGATTTCAAAGGTAACGAAGGTACTGATCAGGCGCGCGTTCTACAATAAGCGACGCCGAATAATCTCTCTTAATTTCGCGTCTTTATCCGCCGTTGAATTTTAAACCTCACGCACGCAGTTCCATATCTTGACGTCAGCCGAATGCTTACATAAGGTCGAGACCGGCATGTTAGATCACTGCAACCGCATGTCGTTCAATGCTGTAGCCCAAAGTTTGAGAGACAAATCGTCAAATGGGGAAAGGAAACGAAGGTATTAAAGAAGTTGGCTTCCCAGGACCTGTTGCTTTTCGTAACGCGTTGCATTCACGTTGCAAACGGTTGCGCCACTAGAGAAGCAAGTAGTTTCTCAGCTGTCGATTACAATTCGATAGGCAGCGTTTGCTAGTCTGACGACATATTTCCTTCGTCCATTTGTCGTCAGGCATGCCTATTCGATCTGTGTTCTGTCTCCAAGTGTGAGTCAACTGCTTACTTAACCATGAAGGAGGCGGCATAAAATGTTCACGCTCGCACGATGTTTACCATGCGTGCCGTGATGGATGACGTTTCGCGTGCGAATGGCAGACGCGTCACAAGCCTCCCTGCGATGGCCAGTAGCCAGCTTGAATGTGAATAAATGTACATACCAGCCAGTGTCGCACTTACGTACACGTTTATCAAGGAAAAGTTACAATAAATCAATTCTCAACATACTACTCTGAACGCAACGCAACGAAATTCAACACTTTAACAATCGTGGCAACATGTTGAGTATATGATAACCTTTGAAAACCCTCTTCTTTTTTTTAACGCGTTTGTTTCTCTCAACAACGCGATAAAACGCCTGATGGAGAGCGTCGCTGCCTTTTTAAGACAGGTTACAAACAACGTTCATTTTTCGACGAACAGCAACACCAACAACGTCAACAAAAAAGTCGACAAAGAGCTGCTTACCGCATTGTGTTCCCAAGCTTGCTTGAAACAGAAAACGAAGAGTTCGTGTTTTCATTAAAGTTACCACACTGTTTCATATCATTATCGCCCATGGATGAATGGATGGAAGGCCGAAAGAACAGCCGGGTGGATGGATAGATTGATTCAATATGTCAGAAGATGCATACCATAAGACTGGCTTCCAAAAAAAAAAAAAAAAATACCGAAATCCCAACAGACACTAACCAACAAAAACAACTGTTACCGGAATCATGCTTCATTCGAAACACCGAAAACAACTTGAACCGTTGCAAGGGAAGCCTGCCGTCAGTTTACATTCACGGCCTCACCCCAGCAAGAAAAGCAAGCCGAGCCTGGAGTGCATGGACTCGACCGTCTGCGGCCGCCGCTAGCTTATCAATCCCATGCAAGCAACCGTAATAAGCACAACCCCCTCAACAGTACTTCTTTACACTTCAACAGTCTAACCACCAAAGAAGACCCGCCTTCCCTTCACTTCTCCTACCCAGCTGGTCAGTGAAAGAAGTTATAGGTTGCACCTCGACACCTCCGCTGTCACTCCCCCTGAAGAAGGAATCGACTCGGTCGGTAAATAAACCCATATATTGGTTGGAGCCTTTTGACTGTCCTAATTAATTAACCAAACCAGACAGGCAACTCTGTCAAAATGTTCAGCTTCTAAAGTGCTCCATGCAATTGAATTCTGAACACATGCCGAGCTGTAACACGAAATCTGTGTTACGTTGTCAGGTGAACAGCACTTGCGCACCACAGCCAGCGCGTAAACACTCGCCCTATTGTCTTACAAGCGCGAAGGCGCAACAGACAATGAGGCATATCAGAAACCGATTGCACGCCTCGCGCCAGAAGCACATCTCCAAGGCTTTCGATAAGTACAAGAGTGGGACAGATGGCGCCCACAGCTGTGCGAGTCACGCTCCCGTCGCTGCGCGTGAGTGAGCGCGCGCGTAATATCCTCCTCTGTAATAGTCATACCTCTCCTTCGGTCTCCCACAGGGGGGCCCCCTGCTTTCCGGTGCATGTGCACTCGAGTTCGCTCCTGGGTGACGTCACACTCCCGCGCGAGTGCGCCTGCACCGAAGCAAGCGACCGGCGGTGTACGCGGCGCGCGACTGGGCAAACCCGCCACGGCGCGGCTTCGAGCTTGCTCCCTCTTCGACGACGCCTTCCGCGACTGCCGTGTGGAAAAGAAAATGGAAGCAGAGAACGTGACCTCGATAGCTTGAGCGCGATGTGAATTGAATATACGCTGTTGGAACGGGTGGTCAATGCATATATATAGGGGGCGCGCCCTTTGACAACTCCCACGAACGCTTATCTGTGAAATAAAATCGTGATTTTTTTTTAATGGCGGCATTCAAGAAGAGCGCTATATTTAAGCAGATGACTGATTAGATACCCGTTCCCCCTTTCCAAACGCTGAGTAACAGGTCAGAAAATTGAACTGAGCTGAGATCTCTCTGTCTCTCTCTGTCCCATCGTTATATCTCAATTAATTTGATAAATTACTGTTCAGTTATAGCTAAAATGTTCCTTCTTGAGTTTCACGCCTAAACAAAAAGACAAAATAGAAAATGTTTGTTTATATGCTGAGTGTTTACTTCCCTTGGAGCGCAATCAAATAACCGGCCTTTTATCGATATCACGTGTATCATCGAAAGAAAAGCTTTTAGCAAATCGTGACGTTTGGCACATCATTAATAACGACACCCGCAGGCCAGTGGCGAGAGAGCACTTGCGAACTGAAAGCTTCGCGAACTCGGCATCTGCTGAATATTGTCGGTGTAAGAGATCTTTTTTTGTTTTTGTTTTCTTAAAACGAATACCTGGCTGCAATGCACTGCGAATACAAATGTCAAATAGCAAGCACGGACAACGAAATGTTCAGAACGGGGGATACGCGAAAATCACCGAGTGCGCTTTACCAGGCACCTGATTTTACTCCCGCATGATAGCAAACGTCGCCAAAAAAAAAAAATAAAAGAATGAATGAAAGGACGCAACAGCTATATAGTGCCGCTACCCATTGTCACAAACTCTTCCTCACTACATCCTCACCGTTTGCAAAACCTATACCTACTGTTCAAGCCATGGTGCCGCCAGTGGGGTATCGGTACTATGATAAACACACCAACGCCCACACTCCACACAGAGAGATAATAAGACAATGAAAAGTACACAGATAGGTGGAGTAGATTAACTCTCACGTCGCACACGCTGCACTGAGTGATAGCCCTCGTTTAAGTCCACAAATTGCAGAATTGCATTACGCTCGAATGAATTCAGAATCCCTTCATTTACACGAATAGAAGTTTGGGACACTGGTCATTGCTGAGATCAGTTTAAGTTGCTCTAAAAACGATATTGTGTTTTTTTAGCATCGCTAACCTTTTGCGTGCATATGTGGACCGACTCTCTTCGGATCTCCTTTCTCTCCTAATCATTTTTTTTTTCGCTCCTTCCTAAACCTACTTTGCGTACTTCGGGTATCTTCTATGTCAATGTGTTAAAACGATACAATTTCCCTGGAGCGTGGAACGAAACCCGTAAAAAAAAAAGAGCAAGAAGGAAGAAAAAAATAGGTGTCGTGATGTGCCTCTACAGATATTTCAACGAGCAACACTCGCACTAACTCCGCTCTCGTTATCTCGTGCGTACGCGAGCATAGCTGCAGAAAAAAAAAAAGAAAAAGGACAACACCAAAGAAAGGAAACGACGCATTGTTCCGAAACGTGTCACATGCAAATCGGGGCAAGAAGACGCCCACGGCGGCGACAATCGCCAAGTTCAGTCACGTGTCTTTGAGCACGAGAACAGATGTCGTCCCACATTTTCCTGGAAATTATACGCTGCCACACGGAGGAAAATTAACTGGGCCACAGCGGCGTGGTTTTAACTATACAATTCCGAATCCACTTGTACACTGTATCCGGGAGACAACGAAAAATAAAACGAACAAAGCGGTCCCATTTCGGCATTTTTTCAGTCGCTGTGACCCGGCGAGCTTACTACGTACAAAAGGCCACGGGCACGTTAAGAAGTTGTTTACACGCGATGTCTTATCGCTAACATCCGTGAGCTTCTGCGCGCAACGTCCTGCGTTTCCTCATAGACACACCATTAGACTCCCTCCTCTCCTGCAAGGCTTTTCTTTTTTTTTCGGCAAACAATCCTTGGATGCACGCTCCACATACGCATATACAGGTGTTACAGTTCACTTGTGCCAAGTATTTTTTATTTCACGCACTTTAAAGAAAACATGAGGGCGGGGGGGGGGGGGGGGGGATGGACTCACAGGGTCCCTTTGCTCACACCTAAGGCGACTGGAAGGCGAAAGCCACCTTCTTTTTCTTCTCAGTCGACGTATTGTTCCTGCGTCGGCACCCTCCGAAAGCTTTCTGCACCTAATGTGGTTTTACATTGCCTCCAGGATCGGAGGCACCTCACTTGATTTTGCACTGCCTCCGTGATGGGCCACCGTTGACCAAGCTAAGATGCATGTGATGACGTCATAATGACGTCACAAATTAACGAGGGACGCCTGTCAATTTTCTCGTTTGATGAGGCATCTAAGGTTTTCGCTTTAAAAACGGGGCACTTCTCTCAGCATAGATGAAATAATCCGACGTTGCCGAACGAGCGTTACAACTTTTCTATTGAAGAACTTCCGCAAGAGCTACTATTATGAAGTTTAATTAAGTGATCTTGGTTAACTACCCCGCTTAGAGGATTGGCCGTTATCTTAGCATAAATGAAATATTCCGACGTTTCTGAACAAGCCCTACAACTTTTTGTGTTAAAGATCTTTCGCTAGAGTGACTAATTAAAAAGCTAACTAAGCGATCTTGGTTAATTAACCAGTTTTACGTATTGGAAAAAAATATCATCCCGTGCTGCATACGGCTCAGAACAATACTGGGCCAATTCGACACCTGTTTTTTTTTTTTTTTTAATACTTGGTGCAAGGCATCTGAGAAAGCCTGCAAGACAGCACGCAAGAAGAAAATTGGCCGCCAACACCAGGTTACGTGCTTGCGATAAGAGGAAGACGGATCTGTATTGAGGACGGCAGTTTATCAAATAACGTGTACGATAGCCAAGAGCGTGCCATAGCAAATTATCGCAGGCGCTGCGAAACTACTGACTGCTAGTACTACCACGTCGAACTCAGTTAAGTTACTCATTATCGTGCTGCTATAGCCTTAAGAGTGCACGGGGTGTTACTGAATATTTTAATGTTGAGAAGACTAAACGGTACCAACCCATCCGTGCCAGGATATCGTTATTCGGTGAGGCTAATAAAAGAAATCCTCGCACATGTATGCATACCTCAACAAAAGATACATCAAAGTCAGCGAAACTGCGCGTAAACGAATTCTCCATCGCCTAGAGGCAGGATCTGTTTTATGGTCGTTCAAAGCGGAAGTTTACTGCACACAGTAACGCACGTATCTACATTTTAAATGCTTTAAACCGTCTGCGACGTTTATACGCTTATATACGGTTGTACTATGACGTAACATCTGTAGCACACTCTCACCAGTTGTATAAGAAAGAAAGAAAGAAAGAAAGAAAGAAAGAAAGAAAGAAAGAAAGAAAGAAAGAAAGAAAGAAAGAAAGAAAGAAAGAAAGAAGAAAGAAGAAAGAAAGAAGAGTCGATGAATGCATGGAAGGAAAAGAGCGGATATGTTGTCCATGAGGTATAGGCACGTCAACATTTTTAATTACGTTTCACAGCGAAAATTCGGGACCATGCCACCATTTGACGAATTTGCGAGTAGCCACGCGTCAGGATTTTGTGAACGGCGGCATCGCGTGAGGCAGGCGCGTTATCTTGCCCCAGCTGTAATACGCCATGACGGTCATGCTTGCTTAGTCGTGTGTTGCCAAAACTGTAAACAATCATCATGCTACAAAGGCTTCACTCGCTCAGTCCGCCAAGACGCAGTTGGTATACCGCACACCGGTTCTCCAACAAGCGTCACGTTCAGCAAGGACCGACCGAAGCCACAACAATGGCGCCCCTGGCGTCGATAACAGAAGGTGCGCCGGTCGGCCTTTCTTAATCTTAACGTGCTACGTGTGTCTGTATTGTCAGTCAGCAGGTCGACACGCCTTGTCTCAGGCACGTAGCCAGGATCTTTTTCGGGGGGGGGGGGGGGGGGGCAAGGCCTAATTATTCGAAAGAAAGTCTTTTCATGGCAAAAAGAAAAAAAGTTGCCCGGGAATATAAAAGGCTGGACGAATTTCGGGGAAGGGGGGGGGCGCCCCCCCCCCCCTTGCCTACGTGCCTGCCTTGTCTACATACGCGTGACTCGCATGATGTCAGCGTTGCGAAGTTATAGAAACGCCGAGTGCCGGTCCTTTGCTTATGTACCGTGGTTTAAGCCTTCCGAAATCGACTCACTTTGCAATATCGCTGACGTATCATAGAGCAGGCGTTCACTACCCTCATGTCTTGGCTTTTATATATATTACAAGGCGCAGAAGGCAATGAAAGCATTACTGAAGTATTTCAAGTCAACAGATCGTTGTGACCGCCTGCAGACTTGACGTGCTTCCCCAAGTGTGTGCGTCATTCTGTCCACCTCTATTTTTTTTCTTCTGTCCCTCTTTTCGCCCCTTTATCCCTTTCCCATTGCAGGGTAGCAAATCGGGTGTGCGTCTCGTTAACCTCCCTGCCTTCTCACACACATACACACAAGCCGACTCCCAACACTGTGCAGCCGTGTTGTAACACAGGCACGCAACGTGTTGTGCCCCAATGTCCTCTAAGACCAGACCACCAAGGACGTGGCTTGCACAAGACAAGGCTCGCCTTAATATACGCGCGAGGAAAATGCGTCCAGGCCCTCCTCAACTCGCCGTCTCCGCAGTTCTACGCACAGCTGCGTGAATTTGTGGGAGGGTGACAGCTGCGGGTATTTGCAAGCCCTGTTGATGATCGAATCGTGATAACAAGCTCGAGAAATCATTCGATGTCGTTTGTTATTCGCCTTTCGTTTATTGCCCACGTTTCCTGGACCCCGAACGTTAGTCGCGTCAATCACCGTTAATTCCGCGTGCTCCTTTTCGTTTCCTCCATTTTCCTTTCTTGTTTTCCTCTATAGGAGCGACTGCTTTCGCGGATACTATTTCAGACACCGACGAAATCCGCCGTATTGGCATTCTGAGCCAATCGGGAGAGGCTCACGCAATGCTCCTGTACTACCTCGTTTTCCTGGAAGCTCTCTTGCTGTCGGCGCTTAATTTCGTGCATGGGGAGCATTCCATTTCTTTTCCGTGTTTTTTTTTTAATACGCCAGCGCGTTTCACAATGTTTCACTTTTGAGACAGACAACACAGCCGTGCGTCACCAGCCGAATGCGCCAATCAGAACCGAAACAATGGCGAGTTCCACAACATGGCGGAGTCTGACGACATACCTCAGTCCGAAGAATGTTGTTATAATGCTTCAATTGTTCCTATGAGCAGCTGTTAGCCAATTGAGATAACAGATATAATATTGCTAAAGCGAAATCGGCTCGCCAACGGAAAATAACAACTAAGGACAACACGCTTTATCAATTTCGCCCCACAGCATACACGTATACGTTTCTATAAGAGCTTTCGGTCACGTTTTGTTGTTGTTGTTCCTGTTGTTGTTCGTCCTCGTGTATTTCCTTGTTGCATTTGTGGAAAAGGTATGTTGGCATCAAGGGGTGATGCCGATTACTCCCTTTCATCAGAAAAACGCAGCAATACTGTTACCACAAGAACACCGGAAAGGTGAACCAGGTGCGCACTACACAAGTGTGGTTACGCTAGACCCTCAAAGCACGAAACGTTACCACCGAGAAATGCAGCCTGAAAATGTCACTAGAACAGGTATCACTACACAAATGGAGATGTAAGATCACACCGACCTTTATAGATCGCGCCGGCTGTTCTTCGTATATTTAACTGCCTTGCGCCTGATCGCCTTGACTGCACAGGCGCTTCGTGCAGGCAAAGATGCCGCGTCCGCGCGTGAAAGCATGCGGCTCGCGAGCTCACCTTCGCTTATTCTTCGTGTAATCACACAGCCGAAGTATTCCTTCGCGACGTATTAGGGCTGCGTTGTCTTGTCTCGGCTGTGCACTGCCATAAGCACGTGTACACTGCAGCTGGGGACGCACGTGCTTACAATACGCGTGTGCTTGAACAATGGAGACAACACACGAAGGTGTGCGCAGTCGCGGAGCCCCCACAAAGCGCGCTATTTTTTGCTTCGGTCTTTCTTTCCTCGTCACTCTCCGATTAAGTCTTCTCTTTCCTGAACACTTATTTCCTGAATCGTTCGGCGCGCACACGCAGACACACGACCGCCGATGTGCATGGTCGAACCAAATCACCGCAGATTCAATGCTCGCCGTTACTTATAAACGGCATCATCGCTGGCTGTCATCTTCATATATATGTATATAAATATTCCGAGATTTCACGCGCAGCTTGGCAAGCTCGCGCTGACCGAACTGTGGATATACGATAGGCGCTGCGACAGGCAATAAAACACGTATACGACGAGATGGAGGAAATGCAAATACCCACATACGCGTGTATACCTACATTTATGATATCTACCAGCTTGCTTGCGCAGCTTTGTTGGGCCGCGCGCCGACATATGACTCCGCGAAATGAGTGAGAGAAAGAGAGAGAGAGTAAACGCAAGAGCAATTTGTACTGCCGTTATGTACAGGAAAGCGGATAAAATCAAGATAGTATTACCAGCGAAGCTGTTCAAGCTGTCGGTAACTTGTGCTCCGTCGTAAAAAACTATCATCATCATGAACCGGCACGCGCTCTCTTCATTCTCTTTGCAGTGAAGCTGTTTACGCTATCGTTAACTTCTGCTCCGTCGTACAGAACTCCTTAGGCGTGGTATGCGCTACAGGAATTGGGCAAGCCCCACTGTACAGCAGGTGTGAGCGTCAAACGATAAGCGAACACGTGAAAAAGAGGCGCAGAAAGAAAGAGATAGAAAGGAAGAGATAGAAAATATACAGAAAGAAAGAGAGAGAGAAAGCAAGCGATGGAAAGAAAGAGGAAGAGGAAAATAGAGATAAATAAAGGGAATACAGACATACAAAGATAAAAAGACCGAAAAACATAGACAGATAGAGAAAAAAAAATTGAAAGAAACAGACACGAAAAAGAGATAGAAAAACAGAGAGCGAGGCAGAATGAGAGAGAGAAAGAAAGGAAAGAAAGAGAATGAAGATAAGAAGTGAGAAGCAGAAATAAACAGATAAAGAAAGAAAGAAATAGAAAGAAGCAGATACAAAAAAAAAGAGATGCGAGAAACAGAGAGAAAGAGAAGAAAGAAAAAAATAAAGAGAAACAAGGCAGGCCACAGAGCTGCGCTCTTCCTTGAGGCTTGGCACCACTAATGCGAAGCTGCCACGATTTTATAGCTTGTATACTCAGTATGCATTGAATAAAGTTCTTCTTACCGTACCGTATAACACGCCGATTAGCGGGTGAGAACACCGCGCATGAAGAGTAGCTGAACGACAACAGCCAAGTATATGGCGATAACTTCGCACAGGTTTTGAAGCAATCTGCTGTTCGCAAAGCCTCAAGCCATTCGCAAATAGACACTGTCGATCATCCCTGGCTGTGCGCAGTTACTTTTCCGGGTGTATTTCGGGCGTCACTTCCTTCGTTATCATTGTGGCAATCGTTTTCCTGCATAGTGCACAAAGAAGTATCTCGTAGAGACTATTTTACGGGCGGGTTTCGGTACCGCCATGCAGAGCTGTTAACCTTGCCGTGTTTTATCTTGAACAACTAAGCGAACAGCGCTACGGTGGGCGTATACACACGAAAACTGTTGGGTTGGTGCATTCGGCGTTTCCTGGCTTTACCATATGCCTTACGTAACATAGTCTATATGCTCTGACCTTTCTGCGAAAGACTTTGCTTGGCGAATTATGGGTGAAATATGTCACGTAGAAGAAGAGGCTTACACGGAGTCGGCCATGTCTGCCAGAGCGACTCGACCTCTGGCAAAATCATCCCCACCACCGCCACCACCTGCACGCTTACGGTTTGAGAGTGTCGCTATACGAGCCGAGACAGAAAGACTCGCTCGCATTATGCATGTCATTAAAATATACTTAGGCGAACTCTTGCGTCAGCGGCTGAGCGAGGTTATACGTGGTTTCAAAAGCCCATGAGCGCGCGCAGGCGCAGCAGCAGCAATTATGAAGTTCATAATCTGTTTGAAGTGACACATACCGGACGAACGACATTCAGAAATGTATTTTTGCTAAATGTTGAATGGTAAGGCTCAGCAAGAGAACACCAATACAACAACCACTGCAGCTCTGCTTCCCAGATTTAGCATGCCGTGCCCACGAGCAACATTACTGAACTTAAGCAGTACTCACTAAGTAAAGTAAGTTAGTGGCGGGTAACACATTATACGGTCATCTTATATGTGTAATGGAAACGGCGCCGCCATCTTCAAAACTTGAAAGATGTTGGGCAGCTTCATGCAGTCAAGAAAAGCAGACAGCAGCTGAAACAGAAACATCACTTGTGTAACTGTAGTCTTTGTTGGTGACCAGGGTGTGATCTCGCAAAGCCCTTCGTTCGTGATTGCCTTTTGTTATTGGCCAGCGGCATTCACTATTGATATGCCAAGCATCAGAATTGGCTGAAAGGTCTTCTATAGTGTAATCATCGTGCAAGTTGTCCTTTTTTTCTTATTCTTTTTTTTCAGTTGAATTACGAGCCCACAACGTTTGCGTCTCTCTTCCAGCAGTGAACAACCAACCAAATCCCGGTACTCCATGCGCGCATCTACAGTGCTGATCACACTTCTGGGACGGTTCGAAATATGAGCCGACGAAGCCGAGACCGAAATAGACACGACGGGAATGTATATGGGTGACGTGGTCACGAAGTGACATGGTGATGCCTTCTCCCCGTTACAATCGATCGATAAAATCGACTGAGGAGAAAAAGAAGATGGCTTTCGCCTTTGAGTCGTCATAGGCGAATCCATAGGCACCGTGCAACATTATTACATCTTATTATACATGGATGGGTCTTGCATTCACAAAAGCGTAAATTCGTTTCGCATCGGAATGGCGGACGCCTCTACATGCGATTCCTGCGGAACTGAAGAGACAAATGTGCGCGTCTTGTGCAGCTGCGTTCGCTATGGCACTCAGCGATCCCCGTTCCGGATGCTTCTGAACAAACTGCACTCGAGACCATTTTCTGTAAACAAGATTCTAGGACCGTGGACATGTGCCTCGGAGGCACAGAAGGCAACGAAAGCGCTGCTGAAGTACTTAAAAGTCAACAGATTTGTACGGCCGCCTGCCAACTGGATGCTTGTTATTATGTTAATCCCTCTCATTTATTCTGGCTCTCTTTTCGCCCCTTTATATCCCTTACCCCTGTGCAAGATAGCAAACCGGACGTAAGTCTGGTTAAACTCCCTGAATTTCCTTATCTATCTATCTATCTATCTATCTATCTATCTATCTATCTATCTATCTATCTATCTATCTATCTATCTATCTATCTATCTATCTATCTATCTATCTATCTATCTAATCTTTATTTATTTATTTATTTATTTAAATTATTTATTTATTTATTTATTTATAGTAATTGACCGTCTTTGACCGACCGCCTTATGATCGGTCAAATAATCTGCTCGCTGTACTGATGACCGGTACCTGTTCTGAAGTAGAACTCTACCGATAGGTAAACGCATATCTTCGTAACTGTGGGGGCACGACTCAACGATCCATTTCCTGTATACGCGTCTTCGCTCTGTCCTCGAACTCGATCAGCCGGCGACAACGCGTGCTCACGCGACTGAGCCCTCTTGTCGACAAGCAATCTATGGCACTGAATTCGCATAGATACGAGCCCCTTGAAAAGGAGCCAACGTACGCCTTCCAAGAAATATGGCGAGGGGAGTCTCGAGAAGAGGCTCCATCGCCACGCGGTCTCAAAGCTTTCCGGCATTCGACGACAAAAAAGAAAATGTGAAACGTGAAATTTGGCAAGGTCAGCCGCTGTTCACGTGAGTGAGTGAGTGAGTGAGTGAGTGAGTGAGTGAGTGAGTGAGTGAGTGAGTGAGTGAGTGAGTGAGTGAGTGAGTGAGTGAGTGAGTGAGTGAGTGAGTGAGTGAGTGAGTGAGTGAGTGAGTGAGTGAGTGAGTGAGTGAGTGAGTGAGTGAGTGAGTGAGTGAGTGAGTGAGTGAGTGAGTGAGTGAGTGAGTGAGTGAGTGAGTGAGTGAGTGAGTGAGTGAGTGAGTGAGTGAGTGAGTGAGTGAGTGAGTGAGTGAGTGAGTGAGTGAGTGAGTGAGTGAGTGAGTGAGTGAGTGAGTGAGTGAGTGAGTGAGTAAATAAACGTTTATTGAGACCAGCAAAACGCGATAAAACGCGCACACGGCTAATCCCATGACGGGACCGACAGGTCTAGCCTGCCGGCCCGATCACGTGCGCGCTGGAGGGCCAGGATTTGGTCTTGATAGGCGGGACTTCGCAGAAGCGCGTCCCACTGTTCCCTGGTGAACTTCAGGCCCACCGACCCGCACTACCAGAGCATGTCAGACAAACTAGCAGCCTCGCCTCATGCCGCGCAAGAACAATTCGAGTAAATGACCGCATATATGCCATTAAAGAACGCCAGATTTGAGTAGGGGTTAGCTTGCAGGAGTCTGGCGAGTGACCGCCTGCGGCCTGCTTATAGTTCCGAATGAGGTGGCCGGAAGACCCTTCTCTCTAAGTTAAAGAATATAGTGTTTTTATTTTGCGCGCTAGGAGCGTCCCTGTGTCCGGGAGGCGTGACGCCAATCCGTATAAATCAGAGGAGATGCGAACGCAGGCAGGGCAGCAGTGTGCACCGCAGTCGCACACAGCCATGCACGAAGACGCGATTATCAGTATAATAGACAAGCAGTCTCGTGTTCGCTTCAGGCAAAAGAAGAAATCAGGGGCCGAGTTCACAAAACTTCTATTTCGTAAGTACGTTACCCCATTGGTCAGCACGCCTCGCTAATTATGTGTATAGCATCATCATTGGCCGAAATATTCTCTTACAAAAATGTTTAGCGTAAGACGTTTTTCTGGATGCAGGTCCAGGAGATTAACGTTTCGAAGATCGGTATATCGTGTGCACGTATGATTAAGATATAAGGGCACTTCCAGCATGCAGGTATCTATATTTTTGATGTCTGTTATTGTTAAACCAGCAGGTGACTTAAGTTATGGTTTAGTGATTGAAGGTGCACGACACAGCGTGCACAACCAGACCTTCATGTTTAGCTACCGTGGCTATCGACTAAACGTCCCACTTCAATTTAGCCAAGCAATGCGGCGTGCTAGTCAGATTTACCATCACTGTTTGTGAACTAGTGGTAAAGGTACGCAAGGCCTCAACCTAGATCTCCCTTCCTCATCAGGAGCGATTAGCTGCAACTTATACGATCTGTTTTCAGTAGGGCAGTACTGTTCTTTTTTTCGTTCGGGCTCTCGTATCACACACACGAAATCCATATATATATATATATATATATATATATATATATATATATATATATATATATATATATATATATATATATATATATATATATATATATATATATGCAGAGAGAGAGAGAGAGAGGGGGGGGCGCAACTCATTACCTATTTACCACTTCCTTAGATTGAAGGTACTCACTACGTCAACTTACTGTGGGCCAATACCCGCTCGCTACGCAACACGAATACATTAGGCATTCAGTTTCCAATATATTAGGCCAGCAGTAACTAGTTGCAAAACTGCCGCATGCGTACTTTAGGAACGCACTTGCTCCATTCGCTAAATCAACTGTGCGTGCAGTGCTGGCTTCATGCCGTCTAACGGCTATCATCGCTGCCACGCGATGCGACCTATACATTCCTCGCGACATTTGTGCGTGGGTTGTCACATTCATAAGGCACACTCCTCAATTTTCCCCGAGTCCTGTGGTCCCAAACCGCGCAGTCCAATCAAAAAGTACAAACAAATACGTACCACACAACATTACACGCAGCCGTATTTCATCGCCATCGGCCGTCTGTGTACGCATAGCATTCGGACTTCGAGTGTAATGCATGTATTCGCATTCCATTACGTAGCCCAGCTGTTTCGCCGAATATAAAAGAAATGTACATTGAGATAGTCGTGTTTGTTGTTTGACCCGCCGCGGCGGTCTATTGGTTATGGTGCTCGACTGCTGGCCCGAAGGTCGCGGGATCGAATCCCGGCCTCGGCGGCCGCATTTCGGTGGCGTCGAAATGCTAGAGGCCCGTCTGCTTAGATTTAGGTGCACGTTAAAGAACCCCAGTTGGTCGCATTTTCCGGAGCCCTTCACAACGGCGTCCCTCGTAATCGTATAGTGGAATTATTATGTTTGTCTGTTTGTGTTGAGCCCAAAAGTGAATTTGTGTTTAAGTAGTAGGTGCGCAAGACTGCATGAGCGCTTGTGACCAAGTGAACAACGAACGCTTCCTGGCCTGTATACTTGCGCGAAATGTAAGACTTCTCTCCTCCTCATAATTCAATCATGCTCGTCCCTTCCTCAGCGCAAGGTAGCAAAACGAGTTGACTGCGCGCTCTTTCTTTCGACTGGTGTTGAGAAGATCGGGCGACTTCTTCACAAAGGCTTCATTTTGCTCTTGTGGACAGTCAATGATCTGGGACCAAATTCGCGAAGTATTCCAGTCGTAAGAGCTATTTGCCATTGGCCAGCGAGCTGCACTAATTATGTCTGGCGCCAGGACTGCCTGAGATTTTCTCTCAAAACCAATTCTATATGTGTAAGACATTTTCGTGAATACCGGCCCTCGTTTGTAGGCGTTGTTTGCCATTGGCCGACTGTCATCGCCTACGATACGACCAAAGCCAGGATTGGCTGGAATTTTTCTCTTAAAGAAGAATTCCAGTGTAAGAGCTTTGACGTGATTACTGTCCCGCGGTCCCGTTGATGGAGACGTTCTTAGGCCATAATTTTAAAGGCAGATTTCAGCTAATAACGATGTCGGACATTCACCGACATCCAATGCGAGATGTCGGCGAGTGCGGTCGACCAAAAGCAAACGGAAATTAAGAACAAAAAGTTTCGCGAATTAGGTCTTTGGCTTTTTATTTGAATGATAGAGGGGCTCGCATACACACCTAGCCCACTTTAGCCATTGGTCAGCTGTCTTTGCTAATACAATATGTCCCCTGTAATTATTGCCTTGCATTTGCTCTTACTGACCTGGCGCAAGAACCTGTTTCTTTTTTTTTTCGTTTCTCTTTTTCATTGTGCGGGGCTCCGTGCTTTGCCTGGCTCATAGCGTACGAAGCAGTGCGGCTGCTCTTGACATCGTATCGTACCTCCCTACTTAAACTCTTGACATTAATAGTAAGTCATAGGATCACAGCAGCGACATGCACTTCCCTCAGCTGTGGCTATAGATGTGTATGACGTGGACGGGCAGAGAGAAATGAAATTCGAGAGGAAAACCAGTGGAATCGAGGCAGGTCCAAAATTAGTGCTTCATTATGAATGAATGAATGAATGAATGAATGAATGAATGAATGAATGAATGAATGAATGAATGAATGAATGAATGCCCTCCGATCGTCTGGCTAATGCAATGCATGACAGATTAGGAGCAACGAAGTTCAGGAGAGAACTCATATCGCCAAATCAGCGATAAAATGAATGAATGAATGAATGACACAAGTTTCAATAAATATTCTATATGCAATGTGAGTCGCTGAACGCAACTGCCCCTTCCCACCTGCCTCAACCTGGTACCGCCACCGTCACTCGCATTTAGCGCGACCTTCGAGTCTGGCGAAGGTGCTTAGCAGGGGAGCAATTACGGAGGCGCTTAGCGAGGGAGTCCGCCTTACACCGGTGTGTGTGAGCGCGTGCGGTCATCGCGAGCCTCTCGGACACAGCACGACAACGCCGTTTGCCCCGAGAGTCGCTCGAGCCGGTTTCCATACTCGCCTGCAACGTCCCGTAGCGCAGCACCATCTTCCTCGCGGCCTTGACTACACCCTGCTGCCTCGGGAAAGAAGTCGCGCCGTGGAACAGCGTCGCGAGGGGAAAAAAAATGAGCGCGAGTAAGTGCGTTCATATAGGGCACGGTCGCATGCTCATGCCGGCGCACGAAGGACGCGTCTTGCCGATTCTTGCGATGACTCGTAATGATGTATGCCGGTGTCATAACAAGTAATGAAGATGACGGCCACGGCTCAGCGAGAACGGCACGCACGACGTCAAGGCCGCGACGCGATCGCCCCGTGCGCGATTTACTGTTATTAATTGAGCTTGTTTACTGGCGCTGTAATCTCAGCTCCTCGATAATGAATTGAGGAAAGTGGCGCTTCGCTATATGTCAACGACTGATGACCGAAATGATTGCTCCCTCGCAATCCCTTATTAAGGTTGCTTTCAGTAAACAGTAAGTAGGTGCATGTATCTAACTGTTACCCATAATTGCAGTCTTATTAGTTCATGTCTTAGGAAAGCCCATTTGGGGACGTGCATGATCTCAATGTATTACACGCGTCAGTTCCGGCACTGTCGTACGTTGATGGCTAGCGCATGTCAAATCCTGTACCGCAGTGCGCAACGGCCCATTGCGTAGCCGAAGCGAAGGGATGTTGCAACGGCGCGTGTTCAGGTAGCGCAAGAACAGCGTTGCATGTATGACGGATCCGTGGGGATTTCGCTACGCGCCGCGGAGCTTCAGCATGAAGAGCGGTACCCCTCGATCGTCTGCAGTGCGCGAAACCATCACACGCAGTGCTATAGCACTGCGTGTACGTATACGTATTGGTTTCTTCCTTTGTATATAATGTGACCGCATTCGTATGCTTATTGAACGCTTGACTGCGGTTGAATGAGAATGCGTCGCAATTGGCCGATACATTCGCTGTCATGTATTCGCTGAGCTAAGCAAATCCTGTGCTGCTAAGGTATTTGTGAGACCACGGAAACAAAGAGATTCGGTTGGAAAAACCAGCATGCCAGCATGCTTACGGATAGCTGTCAGTAAATTGAAAGTGGTCAGCAAGGACTAACACGACAACCGCGCGAAAACTTGCTTTTTCGCTCTTATACATAGTTAATTTCGCACCGCAACGTTTGCGAATAATATTAAAAGTGAATGCCACAAGCGACCACACAAGTCCGGAATCCACCCGTCTTGCTACCTATGTTGTTTTGTTGACCGTATGTGCGACCCTTCAGTAGATTCCCCAAGGGCAGAATATTAACGAATCAGACTAGAAAAGCAGCTAAAGGTATGGCGTTGATTGCACATTATACTCGTTGCTTGAAACACGTTCACGAAAAAAAAAATCAAAGCAGGAATGCTAATAAATGGCGATTTACGCGGGAAAAAACCCCCGCTGCCTCGAGCGTATACGTGGTACTAATTGGCGTCTTTCGCCATCACGTATACGCAATAGGCCGGAGTGCGGGTGTTTGTTTGGAAGCAACGGTGTAAAATATACGATGCGGCCTCGTGCGTACAATGGCTAGTGCATGGCGTCGATTACTGAACGGGAGATCTGCTCATAAGATACGCTTCTAATATACATATCTCGGTGTCCGTCGTTCAGGGAACTCTTTAATTGTGGCCTTCTGACGCATTCAACAATCAAAAGTGAGGGACCTCTCTTTCTCTCTTAGATGCAAGTTCTCGAACTGTTGCCCGTGCACTCTTGTGAGCACACCAACATGAACTGGCCTAGTGCAATCGTCATTATTATTCGGATCACGGCTTCTTTAAATTCTTCCCGCTAGCGCGACCGTATGCGTCCCCTATCTTTTACTCTACCTGTACGCCGCACTAACTTCTCTCCGCTTGTCTTTTTTTTTGTCTTTTTTTTTTGTTAGTACGCGTAAACTCCAGGAGGCTAGCGAAACATGCAGATGGTGGTTAACTTCGACGTTTGACTATAAGATGCGTCAGCACAGAGAAAATCGTAAACTGCAGACGTTCGTACCTTAAAGGAGAGAAAATAAAATCACTTGAAATCCGCGCACTTCGCGCGCTATCAACCGCACGTCCAAAGGAGACGCAGTAAAATAGTTCGACGAGAATTCGTCTGCTCGGGTAACACGCTGGAGTCATTGACCCAAGTCAAGGTGAAACAACACGCATAATCCTTTCGGGACCAGTACGGATTCCTTCTTTTAATCCCTCATTCCCCTTGCCTCAGTGAAGGGTAGCAAACCAGACGTGCGTCTGGTTGACCTTCCCTCCTTTCCTTTTCCTCTTTCCTCTCCTTGATGACGGACATCTAAAGGAGGCTCCATTCGCTGCTCATCAGTATATCCACCTATACGTAAAGTTTTCCTTCCAACATGCACAAAGTACAATGTTGAAATCCACTCTGGCAAGAAAGCTGTAAGCATACAAGCTTGATGAGGCTAGGGGGCCACCACCAGGCAACAACAGCCAGGCAAATTTGCCACAACTTAAGAATTCAGTACACGCTCAGCCTACTAAACCGCACAAAGCAGCAGCTTTCTAGGTCCCTACATCCGCACTCCGAACACGCAACCAGAGGCAAACCGACAGTGGAAGTAGTTCGCCTCAGCCACAACATCACAGAAGTCACGGAAATGATCCGACTGGCACATGCGCGCAACATGACCGTAAATCGCTCGGTCTGGTATTTGCCACGGCCTCCTGAAATCGTCATCGTGCGTTCAACGCGTTATAGCTTATGATATCTCCGTGGCCATGGTGACCGTTGCCTCGCCTGTCACTACGACGAGTGGCTGGCGTATTCATTGTGCCCGAATTATACGTCCAGCATCAGGACCGGCTAAATTTGGCTCCTAAGGAGAGATGCCAACACAACCCAGGTGCCTCATTTGTTCAACTATCGGAATGTACTAGCGATCGAAAATCATTGTGAATAGACCGGTCTGTATTCACAACGAAAGTTCTCAAGGTGCACTTGTTCGTAAGAATAAGCGCCAGCCAATCGCGTGGCATCAGGCATGCGGTTTAGCGAATACGACCGTCCAATTGCAAACAGGCCTTAGGAACGAAAATTCTGTGTGCCATTGAGCCTCTGGGGTCCAATTCCCTTCGTTCACGAGTGCTCATTATCATGTGCCAGCGGGCTTCGGTAATGACATTTTGTGAACACGAGCCATATACGCAAACACAACTTAAGTTATAATGATTCGTAAGAGAACTTTTGAGCCAATCCCGATGCGTTACATTTCATTAGCGAATGTTTCTCACCAATGGCAGTGAGCGCTTACGAATCGACAACATTGTAATTTCAACAGATCGACAGAAACGGTGGTGATGATATTGCTACAAGTGGTTTTAGCCTGGCAGACCTGGCCGGCAATTGCTTCACCCGAGCGTCTCTCAGATAATTTAAAAGAACAACTGACACTTCCTTGCCAATCATCCGCGCACCTTCCGGAAACACTATCTGTCCAGTGCACTCATGAAGAAGCCCCCTTTTTTTTCGTTTTTTCCACGAGCTTTCTCCTTTCACTGCAAAAGCGCTTGTAGTGGTCACGGCCTGTGGCATTAAGAACGCGTCCTCGCGCTCCCGATACCCGCCACAGTGCTCGGCTGCTCGACCCTTCCTCGTCACCCTTTGCGCCGGGCAGATATGGCGATGCCCAAGACCCTCAGGGTGTTGTCCGATAAACTACACCCCGCACGAGACTCGGCGTCGTGCTCGACTTGAAGATGCTCGGCAAGCAAAAAGCACCGCTCTGCTCCAATCAGAGGCAGTCCTTTAAGAGACGAGACCTACAGACGAGACCCACACTTCAACTTTCGCCTCTTCCAACTTTCTCTCAAGAAGAGCTTTCACTTGTAAACGAAACGCTGATAAGGAGAGATACCAGAAACGTGGGCACGCGGCAGAATCTCCATACTGCCACTGCGCTCATAGGTGCAGGGACGACTGGACGTCGCAATTCGCAACTCTAGCTTTGCACGCCGTTCAACCGATATACTTGTATATAAACGCAGAAAGAGTTTGTGCGTGTCAGCGCATACCTCCGGTCGATTGAATGCCGATAGGCAGATTGAAAGGTTAAGCCACGTACAATCAACATCAGCGACTTAGCTAGCAGATTAGATCTTCTGGTGAGCAGTGACTTGGTCAATTCTTTGCGAACAGTAGCGTATATTGTCACTATTTTGATTTTCTAAGTGTTCCGATAACCTATATCCGCGCTCACGCTGCTCTCCACCCACAGTAACCAGGCAGCCTTTTCTTTATCAAAGTTCTCTCTCTCTCTCGCTAGTATTTTTGGAAATTTTTCTTTTTTATTGAAGGTATGAATAGGAGACTTTGGCGCCTTTAGGGCGGCACCGGCAACTCCTTCTCACTTAGCAAACCAGAAAAGAATATATATATTAAAAAAATGTGACTGGGCATGGCACATAGTAGAGAATCAGATTTGTAAACACATTACAGTTCAACAGTACATCAGTCGCACAGCTTTGTGCATGAGTTCAAGGAGGCAAAGTAAATGCACACGTGCATGCATCGAGACAAATATTTCTTTTTTTCTCTAAATTATCCATGATCTTCCATATCAACTTCCCTCATCTTTGTTTCGTTATTTCGTTGTAAAGTCGCTTTGACAGTATTTTGTCGGTGCTGTCATTTCAGTACCTTTTATGCTGCTTTTATATTTTTTTATTTGAGCGAAGACCTCGCAACAGTCAGTATTTGCTGTCGCAAAAGGCTTCACATTTTACCACTGCAAACGCGCCGCAGACGCCTATGATGTTTCCGAGCACGTTCGCCAGCTTGAGCATACGCCCGTAGCGCCGCCATACCGCGTCACCATCGAAACATTTTGAAAGGCTTGAACCGCAGAAATGCAAATATTTAGAAGCGCGAACGAACGTTCTGCCAGCTGACCTCATTCCTCTATAGATCACACGTGCCCATACTTAACCCAATGTACGCGCAGCGTTTGAGGGGGGGGGGCCACCGATTTCGGCAAATCCGCGTCCCAATCCTCATTCCTGTGCCCCACGGAGATTCGTGATCGCGCTGCTCTTGAGTCATCGTCGCAAGCCGGCACTCTCGCACCCAACATGAACCGACTGTTGCTGAATTTCCCTCGCCATAAGAGAAGTGGCCATCGAACGGTCTCGACCATTTCCTCCGTCTCGGTTTCCTGCGGTAGTTTGTCCTCATTCGCTAAATACAGCCCCGCCGCTGGGCTCGCGCCCGCCCGCAGTGGGAAGTACCCTGAGCAAGCCTGCGTAGCTAAGGGTGTCATCAAAGGCTTGAATACGCTCACAAGTGATTGCGCGGTAGGCGTCACGGCTTTACGGTTGGAAATGCAGTCAGCCGTTATATTTAAGCTTTGTGAGTTCAAATCTGTCTGTAACATTAATACGGAGCCCGGATTCCACATCACACGAACGTTTCCCGCTTGCGGAAAACTGAAACGGGGTATACGAACTATCGAACGCTCAACTTTTCGTGGAATTATAGATATAGGGTGCAGCGTGACGCAAGCCACAGTAGTGTGCGAAAAAGAAAACGAAAGGCATGGAGGTTTACCGATTGCAAGATGGTTAACTACCCTGATTTGTAAGAGAGAAAGGAGGGGAGAAAAGATAAGGAAAGAAAAAGAATATCACTGTCAGCGCGTACGAGCACACCACAGTGTTGTATGTATGCGAGCGCATTTAAAAAGTGGTCACGTTGTGCCCAGTGGTCGTTAAAAGGGAACCGAAATAACGTAACGATTTTATACCAATGCTAATCTTTTTCACGCTTCGTCAAGGCTCATAGCGCAAACTCATAACTTATCGATAATAGCCTTTCTTTTCTTTAAATGTTACGTACACGCAAGATATAACCGGTATTACTTGCTGTCCACAAAGTATGTGGCTGAAAAGAAAGGTACAGAATCGGGAGCGAAAGGAATTCGTGCATAATGTCGAACTTGAGAGTTTCCTTTTTTTTTTTGCCGATGACATCCGACTACGTGCCGTAAGTATATATCATGTGAGAACGGTTCGTCGTGTTGTCGGCGTAAACGAAAAAAAAAAAGCCAGGCCTGTGCGCAACGCAGTCATGGCGGAAGCTGGAAGAGCGGCATTTCTAGGGCCCGTTCCAAAGTCTCTTGGGACAACTAATACAAGTACACTTGCAAGGTATCCACGCCACAAATCATAATTTTTGTGAAGTCGGGAAGCACCCACAATGCCATTATTCTAGAGGTGTGCGAATAGTGAAATTTTGTCTCGAATCGAATAGTGGCGAATAGCAGCCAAAAACATCGAATATCGAATCGGATATCCAATACTAGATTTTTTTTTTTTTGAAGATTGAAAGAAACAACGAAGAAATGTAATCTGCTTATGTCCTCGAGTACATAACGCAGTGAGCGACCGCTACCGAAAGATACAAAACTGTCATGCAGAAACACAATCTGTTCCACATCGCATGGCTTCAGGCTCTCTCGCCCTGATGTTATGATGTTTCCTGCAGTTGAAAACATGCGCTCACTGAGCACCTCAGTAGCAGGGGCGGGAAGGTATCGCAAATAAATTTTGGCCATACTTGGATAAAGAGAAGCTCCGTCCTCTTTCACAGTATTTTACAGGATCATTCTTTCTTGGGATCAGGGGCTCATTGAAGCATTTTTGAGTCTCCTGACTATAAGGCCTTTACACGCGAAAATGGCATAATCTTCTTGAAAATAAACGAACGCTCGTTTTTGAACTAGGATATCGGTGCACGTTTTAACGGAAGGCCTGCTGTAGCGACGTTAGCGTTAGCTTTAGCCACCCACCCGAACCAAGTTGCACCATTGGCCTTTGTCGCGGTTTAGATATTCCTCCTGTCGAATTATTCGAAACTTCGAATACTAGCTATTCGAAAGTCGAATCGAATTATTCGATTAGGCATTATTCGATTCGAATTCGAAACTCGAATATTCGCACAGCCCTTCATTATTCGTCTTTCTGCGGATAAGCGAGGCACCCGCTACACATCTGTAAGGCATTGTGTGCACTTTGTGGATGCTGCATGTGGATGATGACAATGAAGAATTATGGCTGAGCACTTGGTAGCGGGTGGGAAGCTTTAAACCACACACTCGTTGCGCAATTAGCATTGTGTGACGTCTGGTTGTTATTTTACTCTTCTACCACGCTATATTACATATGTTAACGCGATTTCTTGCCCGACATGACGCCTGTGTAGGCGTCATGTCGTCGTAGGCGACATGTCGTATACACATGTCGTATACACATGTCGTATACACATGTCGTATACACATGTCGTACGACATGTGTCGTATGCCCACATGTCGTATGGGCGTCATGTGGGCAAGGAACCACCCCTCTGAATTTTTTTTTTTGGTTTTGCATGTGTAATATACACGCACATATACAAACGCACACACACGAACATATATAAAGTATGTTTGAAACCCTCCGCCCCCCCCCCCCCCAAAAAAAAAAGATTTCTGGCTACGTTACTGAAGCAAACAGACATTCGTTGCATGCCTTCTGCAGCAGCTGAGAACCCGAAGTATAGATCTCCTTATTCCACAAATCGCGAGAAAAAAAAAATCGCGACACGGACTAAGTTTGACTCTGGCATCTCTCTCTCTCTCTCTCTCGTTCTTTCCTCCTTTCTGTATATAAAGCACTCCAGATTGCTAGCACATGCTTTCGACTCTCGAAACAAAAAATAATTTAAACCAGCTGCAGCTGAAAAGCAATCCCGGATTAAGCTGAACTCGTAATGATCTTAATTCCTTTCAGAACAAGCGCGACTCTCTCGGGTCACTTTCGCAATAGCGGCGTGACGAAAGCTGTCGCAATCGAATCCCAGCCGCGGCGGACGCATTTCAATGGAGGCGATAGGCTAGAGGCCCGTGTGCTTCCATTAAACGTTAAAGAACTCCATGCCCCAGGTGGTCAAAATTTCCGGAGCCGTCCACTACGCGGCGGCTCTCATAATCATATCGTGCTTTCAAGATGTAAAACCCCAATAATCATTAAAGCTGTCGTAATGTAAATACCCGATGTAACGGCGGCAGTCTCATCCAAGCGCCAGCGCGCGAGAAAGATAAGAAAAGGGCCACGCGCAGAGTAACGCTGCCTCATCGAGGAAAAAAATGCGAATAAAAAAAGGAAAGAAACAAAGGTTGCATATCAGATCTGAAAAATTTGGCAAAGTCGTCCAGCACACTTTGAATGCGTGTAGCGAACGCGGCTTGTAGCGTATACCGATTGAGAAAACAGATCCATTGCTAATTCAATTCGTGCCCCGAGACCCAAGTTGGGCATATTGCCGAATAACTATTCGTGTTGGCATTCGTGGCTGTTGGGGCGAAATCACGCCGCCTAGCTACGGAAGAGAACGGGCCTAAGACTCTACACAATAGGAACCACCACCGTCGACGTGTGACGCAAAGTTCATCAATGAAATGTTGGTGTGTCTTCTACAGTAACTGAATGGGTGCAGTGCCGCCGCGTGCGCAAAGTGTATAGCGGCCGTGACAGTGCATGCCCATAGCCTACATGCCGAAAGGACATGCTCCCCGCTCACCATGAGCCATTCCACAGTAATATCAGAAATGAAAAGAGCTTGTTTGTGCTTCGTCTGCATTAAGAAAACATAATGATAAAGCGCCACCATTTCACAGTTGATATTGATAACGTACGATGGTACATGTAATCACTTTAATCAGCCTGGCTGCCAGAGTTAATGTTAAGGCGCTGCTGAACTTCCAGGGCTTACTTTGATTAGAGGTTAAATTGGTTTAGAAGAAATGAAGACAATGTAAAGCACTGTATAGTTTGATATAAGCTTTACTGTACGCTGTCTCTACAAAATGAATCGGCGCACTGATTGACTTACTGTCAAAGGAGCTGCGTCCTGCAAGGCCTTGAATGTCCCGAAGTTGCACCCTGGGTCAGTGGTAACTATCTCATGCAGCACGCTTTGGGGTTACGCTATAAAAAACTTCGGCTGATAAAAAGTTACCAAGTCACATATTCTATGGCGTACCATTAGCCCGTTGGGCAGCTCCGGATATCCAGCTCCACAGTTTACCTAAGTTACATCCCGTGTATCACTCAAACGCATACGAAAAGTAACTGTCAAAAATGTCACCTCAAAAATGTTTTTAACGAAATTTCATCCTCGGGGCCCCGCCGACTTTCACAACGCGCACGTCGCGTCGGCACGGCCGGCGCATCATCAGTGGTGTGCTCGCCGTGCTCGGCCGCACCCATACCTGACGAGGCATTTGCCAGGCATTCGAGGCATAACGTCAGCAGCTAACATTGGCACCGGACCCAACTACTCCCTATTCGCAAGCGGCGGTCAGTGACCAGCAGCAACCAGCGAAGGCCAACTGCTCAATCCCTTTCTCTCTTCTCCGCGTCGTCTCTTAGGCCTTGTCGTAGGCGTGGACGTAATGGCCGTCGGAGCCATTACGTCGGCCACCACGCATGCGCCGTTCTGACAAGCGTATATACGCACCTCGCTTTGCTACGCGCCTTGCGTGTACGTTCGACGCCACTAATACCGTGCAACGTTGTGAAAGCTGAAAAGTTGGCGCTCAACGTGGTGCCCCTCGTGTGGTTCGTGCGTTATAAAGGATTGGAAGAAGCAGCGCCGGCCAGTCGTGACAGGCAACATAAATTTCGCTTAGGTGGCGACAAGCGGCTATCGCACCACAAACGCTACCATGATTAAGACTGAGACGGCCTTATTTCTGTCGAAGTGCTCCACCACAGAGTCCTCCACAAGCGTTCAAGCTAAAGTTAACGGCCAGTCACTAAATAATAAAGGGCTTAGTTTGATGAAATTTGGACGCGTACAGCACTTCGTAATATCACGACACCTGAAGATATCAATGTGAATCCGTCGATGTGATCGCCTCGAGTGCATGCCTAATTAACGAATTCATTATATGGGCTCAGGGACGTGGGGTAGAATTATATGGAACGTGTTTCGCTCAGTTTCATGCACCCTCTCCCAAGTAGGGGAGTAAACCAGACGCGCGTCTGATTAACCTCTCCGCCTTTACTTTGCTATCTTCTTCTTTCCCTCCTTCGCATGCTTCGGAATTTTCTGTCATCGAGGGATTTTACTCGCTAGCTGTTCTCGCCATGCCTGCCATGGTTAGCCAGTGGGCCGCTGAATGTCAATCACAACTCGATCGCTGTCAGGCTTCACAAACTTAGATTATTATCATCTTTTACGCTTATCCCTGGCTAGCACGAAGACACGCCCATGTTACAGCCAACATAAAACACTTCGTGGAATTTGTAAGAAACAAATGTAATTCCTCGAAGAAAAGAAAATATTTCTAAAAATACGACCGCTCCATGCATGGCCCGATATCCTTATGAACAATTCGTCTTTTTTTTTTTTTCTTATCGACCACATTCACGAACACGCCGATCCTAATGATAGCGCGGACAGAGCGCCGCTGTGACCACTGCCGGAAAAAAGAAAGGAATAGTCAAGTATTGGAATAACAATCATTACATCTCCAAACTCCGAAATACGCGAAGCCCTAAAAGGGCCAGTATAATGCGTAGCGATTACTCTGGCTCCCAATTTCATTCCTTCATATTCATCCGCCCGCGAACGAATGGCAGGTCATCGTGATACGGGAGCGCAGCTAGCTAGGGTCACTGAGGAAGCGCGAAAAAGACTGACGAGAATTGGGTAAGAATGATTACGTCATCCCGACCTCGCTTCTTTATATCCGGTGCTCCCATTGCCACCAACTCTGATGTCACAAATAACCTCTTTTCTATTCCCCCTCGAAGACTCCTTAACCGTGTTACTCGTGTATAATCAACTTGCCGAAATCATACTGCGATTCGTTGATGCCAGCTCACCGTAGACAACAATGCACGGTTTTAGCGAGAAAGACAGTACGACCGCGCGCGTATAAGGAAAGATAACGGACACAGCGGTTCGCGACCCGAGCGAAACAGGCCTCGCCACTCGTCTGGATGCAGCTAAAACCGGTGCTTGCGAACGATTGCGCAAGTTGCTGTGTATAGAGCTCAGCATATAGTATACGTACTATTCGCGTGCGAGCTCTCGAGAAAAACGAAAATAAATAACGTGTCAAAAAGAGGAAATGAGGTTAATATAGGGCGTCATTACCGACTGCTGCAATTAGGCGGACCAGAAACAGTTCTCGGAAAGGCTTGCCGGCGACGCATGAATGGCCGCCGCTCGCTGCTATATGTATATGTATACTGTGAGCACGACACGTCTGTTCCTGGTTGAGGGATTCAGGTCCGGTAGAGAAAGGAATAAAGGACCAAGTGGAAAGGGGCAGCCGTCGCCAAGAAATGGCGACAACAACTCCTTCATGACTTTTTATTTCAATAAAAAATAACAGGAGAGAGAGGAAAGGTAGGAAAAGGAATGAAGGGCACGAAGGGGGGTTAAGTAGACCAACGGCGTAGCCAGAACGTTTGTCCGGTAGGGGGGGGGGGGGGGGTCAATTACCCTTTATGTATGTTCGTGTGGGTTTTCCACGCATCTCTACGAAGTGAATCATATCGAATGGGCGAAGCTCTGGGTATCGTATGGGTGAGTAACCGTACGTTACCCGAGCGTTGCCCCATATAATGTAAATTGAGTGACATAAAGTGATTTATAAAGTGACATAAAGTAACATAAAGAGTCGACAACAAAGCTAGTAGGTCCTAAGGTCCATAATGTCTAAGTTGAAGTCGCGGACTAGTATAAAGGGTTTGTGCTTGTAGGTGTTTTATATTGTTCTGTCACAATTATGATTGATGTTCGTATAGTAAACTTTTTTTTATCAACATACACACATATAGTGTTCGAGTAGTTTCGACTATAGCAACGGTTTTCTATATACCGTGACAGCGGACAGCGAGAGTCGACGACAAAGCTAGGTCCTAAGGTCCATAATGTGTACGTTGAAATCGCCGACTAGTATAAAGGGTTTGTGGTCGTAGGCATTTTATATTGTTCTGTCACAATTATGAATGATATTAGTCTATTGTTAAACCTAATGTTTCGATTTTACATGATGCTGTGCCATGCGCACGTACGCCAAACGGACGGACAAGCCTCGGCCTTAAGGTGCTTCGCACCTACAATGCGGGAACTTAGCACTAAGTTGCTCAAAGCTTGGCACAGCGAAGGTGGTTGATCCTCTGCTGGTCGTGTTGCAGCACGGGAATCGCAACTCCGGCGGCGATTGCATCCAGCGTTCTTGGCCTAAGCGGCATCCAGGAGACGGCAACGGGCGTATCGGGAATAGGCGCGAAGCTTGCCACTCTGAATGTGTTTATATCGCTGTCCCTGAGCCACGGTGTAAGAAACTGTGGCGGTTGCTCTAACGACGGCTCGGCGGCATCTGCTCCTCGGCGCCGCGGCGGCTTGGCTATTTTTAGCACAGGTGGCGTGCAGCAGTTGCGATTGCTATGGCAACGGCGCAGCAGGGGTTTCTTGTTAACGGACGTCTTACTGCCAGCTTTAAAGGGACACTAAAGGCAAATAACAATTTATGTCAGAGTGAAAGCCCAATGTATGACAACTTCTAAAACGGCAATATTATCAACAGCAGTGCCCTACTTACCGAGAAATTAAGCTAAATGTATCACATGATGAGCGCCACGAGTGGGACATTTTCGAAGTGATCCCGATGACGTATGGAAGTCGGCCTGCAATAAATCACTAGTAATCAAACTAACAGCAGTAAAAAAAAGAACATTCCGAGCATCAAAAGACGTAATAAAATTCTATTTGTTCGTTTCCGCTTGATTCGTGGAAAACAAAACCTCCGTGGCGTTGCCATGGGGAACGGCGCGCGTGGTTCAAAGGTTCCGTTTTCGCCGAACTGCGCCTCGCCCGTCTCAGTGGTAGTTTCGGGAGCGCGTACTGCCGTGCGTGTTTTGCGCGCTCGTGAAAGTCGCTCTGACAGAAAGTTCGACAAAATGCCGCATGCGTGTGATATTGCCGGATGCCCGAATGGTGCACAACGCCAGTGCTGCAGCAAGGAAACCGGTGTGTCTTTTCACTGGGTGCCGCGGAATGAACCCTTACGCTCGAAGTGGCTTAGTGTCATGCCATTGCGCCAGTGTGCTAAACATTCAAAACCTCTGCGTGTGTGCTCGCTGCACTTTCGTACTGAGCATTACGAGACCAACCGCAACTTGGTGAAGGCTTTGAATGTGCCCATCCGAGCAAGTCTGCCGCAGCGCCGTTGTTGCTACTGTGGGTCCCACTACTTCCGCTCGGCTGCTACTAGTGTCGGCGGCCGCGCAGTAAAAGCGGGCAACGTTGGGCACGGCAGTAGTGACGTATGAAAGTCGTATTTTCAGGCGGGAGATTTGAAGCGCGCTGACGTGATGCGGACCACTAAAAACGTCATTTTATTTCAAAATAAGCACTTCCTTGGCACAAAAGCAGCACTACGAGGTTTCTGGACCGCTATTTCAACAATCAACGTCGACTTAATATTTGCCTTTAGTGTCCCTTTAACAGCAGCAAAACTGCTAGCCGGCCTAGTTGGAACGAATTCATTGTAGTACTTGCGCGAAAACAAACGGGGACGAAGAAAGGAGACACACGGACAAGCGCTTGTCCGTGTGTCTCCTTTCTTCGTCCCCGTTTGTTTTCGCGCAAGTACTACAATGAACCCTTTAACAGCTTAGCTGTTAAAAATTCGGGGGGGGGGGGGATTGACCCCCCTAGCTACGCCAATGAACTAGGCGTTGTCCGGTCTGCTACCCTATTCGTGGGGAGGGGAAAAACAGGGAGGCGTATTCGCAAAGAAGCACTTACGCTATAGTGACCGAACTTAAATTTTTTCGTTTGTAAGCGCTAAGCCGGCTACGATAATGATATGCCCGGCATCGGGTTTGGCTGAAATTCTTTCTTAACAACGTAAGTCGTTCTTTTGTGCACTTGCAAACAAATATCTTCGTGAATTCAAGCACTGGGTCCCGTATTCGCAAAAATGCCTCACGCTGAAAATTTTGCTAGGAGAACATTTCTGCCAATCACGACGCGGGACATACAGCTAGCGAAGCCGGCTGACCAATGGGAACATGTACTTACGAAAGAGTAGAAGTTTTGCGAATTCGGCGCCTGATCCATAAAGGCTTACTTACTGTCCGATTCAGCGGCGGCAACGAGGAGTTAAATGAAAACTAAAAGCGTTTACATCAGATATTCTCACTTGTACTCATGAGATTCGACTGAGGCTGATCGAGATAAGCGAACCAATTCATAAAATAAGCGAGCCCTTTTCTATAGCTCCTCCGTCGGCTCGAGAGATAACACGATGCGAGATACCTCCGCGATTAAAAAGAACGTGTCCCCATTTTGAGGCATGCAATCGCGACGAACATCATGCAAGTGCCGTCGTCAAGTAGGTGATAAAAGCGCGTACATCAGCACAGGCTCTTCAAGAACGAGAGGCTTCGCCGCAAGCGCAGTATGCAGGACTTCATCTATCGCTGAAGCAACAGGGAGGAGAGAGTGTGAATACGACGTGCATATCCGCCCCGACTGAATATAGAATTGACTTTTGTAGGGAGACCGTCGCCAACTGTGCCGACTGCTGCGTGGTTACTGAAACGCTACAGCATCTTCTCTGCTACTGTGCAGAGATCTCAGCTGCGAGCATAGGCATGCGGAAGGTCCTACATATGCATTGGGGGGGGGGGGGGGGGACATTCAGCGCAGACCCCACCCGCCCTCCAAAGGCAGGCGTTCAACGGCCTGCCTTTGGTTCCCGGCTTCACGGGTGCAAAGGAGCATTCTTTCTGTTACAAAATTGCTGTTTCAATAAAAAAAAACATAACTAATAGAAACTGACCTCTGCCTGTTGATCTCTTTTTCCATTCCTATACGCAATACGCGACATGCTTCAAACGGTAACTTCAATCAGCCCTAATGTCATAACGTTCACGGCGAAAGATTAATTTAATTTAATGGAACTAAAATATGGAACATGGCTCGTTGCTGAGAGATTTGGTTCATTACTTGAGAAAAATAGGTACGGAGCAAGAAAGACGGAGCGAAGTGAAGACACAAACTGACAAACACGGGTTTGTCAGAATTCGTGTCTTCACTTCGTCCCCGCCCTTTTTGCGCGATATCTATTTTTCTCAAGTATGGAACAATATTCCCCTTGAGATTAAAACTGCACGTAATTTCAGCCAAGCATGCAAGTCACATTTTTTTATCAATTCAAGACACGGTAAACCCGTGTGTATGTTGGAAGAAATTGTATGAGTTGTTCATTTGTCTTCTTTTTAATAAGCACCTACGTATAGCAAGCTTTAAGTCACAAGCTAATAAGTACTTATGCATTGCAAGAATAAATGTGTACGTGTATATGTGCATATTTATATGTTCTTTTTTGTTTTCGCTCCTCTTAGCTGACCTGTACATTTGTTGCGTATTGTATTGGACCGGAAACTAGCAATTTCAGGCTATAGGTCCAAATAATCGTTGTATACGCAGTTTTCTGTTCATGAAAATAAAGTTCAATTGATTGATTGATTGATTGATTGATTGATTGATTGATTGATTGATCGATCGATCGATTGATTGATTGATTGATTGATTGATTGATTGATTGATTGATTGATTGATTGATTGATTGATTGATTGATTGATTGATTGATTGATTGATTGAAAAAGGTGGGAAGTAAAGCGTTCTTGGAATGCAACATCAGGGCTATCAGCCACCATTATATTAAAAACCCGCCATGGCGACAACCCTTCGCATTAAACAATGACGGAACAGGACCGACTTAGTAAGGTCATGGGGCTCACTGGGTGCCCGCAACATAAACCGAGGAGGGGACTTTTTTTCTCTTTTCTTTCTTTCTTATTTAATGCGGCCTACCAAACGGCATCGTTGTGAACTTAAGTGAGGTGTTCCTCGTGTAAAAATTGCAGTGGTGGCCTAGTGAGCGTCTCAATTACGGCGTTTGCCAACGTAGGATAAATGAATATACGCCCGCCATACATAGCTGATTATACATTTACAGTATATATAGCTCAACAGTCAAGATGGCGGACCGTGGTCTGCCCTAAAAGACCTGCTCGTCTCCCTCGATGCGCTGCAACACATTCACAACGCAATAAAAAATTCCGATTCACGCCGTGAATTCGCCCTCAAGAACAATCTAATAGAGAGGAATAAATTAATACGTTTTCATTTTTTGCACTGGGGACATCAATCAAATTCACTGAATAAGCAACAAGAGTGTCCTCTCTTTTCTTTTCTTATATTGAAATAAAATATAAGTAAAAATGTTCTTGTTGCCAATTCTAGGCTGTAGGTCCCTTTCTATTGGTTGTCAGTTCTTAAAGTCAACAGTCTGCGGCATGGAGTACATGCGTAAAATCACATGAGTCAAGAAGCAGAGGACCGCCGACAGAGCAGTGAATCAGCTACATTTCTTCAAACTGTCGGCAAGCGCACGAGGAACGCTCTGTACACCTCCCCCTCCCCCTCCCCCCCCCTCTCCCCCCCCCCCATATATGTTCTTCAGTATTGAGCAGACAGAGCGACGCCGTCCATCTCGTTGACGGCTTATCTGTGCGTCGTTTGTTGCTTGCGTAAGCGTGCACATCGAAGCCACTTACGCTCGAGTCTGGAGGTCGCGACGCTCTCTCGAGCCGTGCGAAGGGACTCGGCAGCGACGAACAGTCCCTCAAGGAGATCAGCGGTATACGACCCGAGACCGACTGATCAGTCTGTACAAGTTCGACCTCGTCAAAGAGAGCTCCGGTCGACGTCCTATACGCACGAACAGCGTAATGCGATGAGCATTCGTGACGTTTTATTTGTGAGGCGCACCTGCCACGGTGGTCTATAGTGGTTATGGTGCTCGACGGCTCACCCGAAGGTCGCAGGATCGAATCCCGGCCGCGGCGGTCGCATTTCGATGGAGGCGAAATGCTCGAGGCCCGTGTGCTTAGATTTAGGTGCACGTTAAAGAACATCAGATGGTCAAAATTTCCGGAGCCCTCCACTACGGCGTCCCTCATGATCACAACGTGGTTTTGGGGCGTGATACCACAGCAATTATATTACTGGTGAGGCGAACTTATACTGCGTCGCAGTAACGCAGCCAGGCATATTTTCCGGAAGGGGAGAAGGGATACGTGTGTTCGTGCGTGCTTGGGGGGGCTCGTCTTCATTATAATGTGGGGTTGTTCGTCAAATGCACCCAGCAATCCAACCACTAAAATCTTCAACGTCATATGGCAGCCTCTGATGGCCAGATTGGCCAGATTGACAGTTGAATGGGAAAAAAAAAATATGTCTAATGATACAAAGGATAACGCGAGTATAACATGATTACGAGCCTTCCTGGTGCCTGAACAGGAAATCTAAAAAGCGCGACATCTATATTTACCACGCTTTAAGCGTCATAGAAAGCTAGCTGACAAATGTGTCAGCGTCCTTTTTTTTTCCTGCAAGGAAGCAATGAAAGCCTAGCTATAAAAGAACGTGATACTGCTTGCACGTGTCACAAAAAAAAAAAAATTACCACTCAGACGTTCTTCAATTTGTTCACTGGTTAAACGGTATGACTATCAAACTATAGAGACTAAAGTCGCGCGAAAAGCTACAGAATAATACAGAAACGGACGCTCGATGCTTTTCTAGTTAATCATGTGTATAAAAAAAAATTTCAGAAAAACATACAAGGAAACCGTTCCTACATCAAAGTTCCAACATGCACGGCGGCTTCTTAAGCGCTTATTTTATACCCTTGACTTCTTCAAACCGTTTTACGACTCTGTTGATCCTTTTGAAGACAACGGATATATGCGACAGGTTTTAATTGCTCGACGAACCACGTGTATACGTGTGCGCGTGCGCATCGTTTCCTTTCCGTTTCCTTTTCCTGCCAACTTCAATACACGTGATTTTAACTAATCTTCACTGATAGCAGAACTAACTAGGTAACTGTTCCCCGTGTGAATTTTAGTTGCGTTATATCGCTCCCTGGTATGCGTATGTGTAATCATTTTCATATCAAATAATAATAGTAAGGTTGCAGAAGCGCTTTTGACTTTTCTCACCTGTAACTTGTTCGCCGCGCCACATTTTATTATCAAGCACACGTAAATGTGACTGAGCGTTGGGGGAAGGCGCATATCTGCGATATCATCTCCTAGGCACCTCTCTATCTATTTTTTTTAAGTATTTGATTAGATCTCAACGATACCGTTCCTCTATTTGTTAAATCGATATATTCATATTCGATTCTTCACCTCTACATGCTTTTTTTTTCTTTTAAAAATGTGACTTATACGATAAGTATCACTCTTTCGCTGTGACTAACTTCTAGATGACAACTTTAGAAGTCCTATAATATGCTGCATAAGATGACAAAGCAATTACGTTTGGAACTGTGGTATCTTGTTCACTTGTTTCGTTGTGCATGTTTCCCAGCGTCAAAACAACGTAAGCAATATTTGCAGTGCTGACAGCCGAAGGCGTGTCCTCGACACATACGCTTAATTCCTGTTGCACCAGCGAGGAAGCAGCCCACGTTTCGAAATCGCTCGTGACTCGATTAAGCAAGCGCGAATTGCAGAAACTCGCGAGGAGACGTATGTGCGAGAATTTCATCGCGAGTTCCTGCACGATTGTTGCCGGACAGCTCTGCGTGAAAATCATGCAGCGGTGTAACCTTGACACCGACTATCGTTGGTAATGGTTTTCGTTGCGTCCTGTGAGCATACCGCTGTATACGACAGCCAAACAAGGGGTAATTTGTTTCTTAAGAGAACCCGACCGGAAATGTTGCGATCGAGATTTCGAAACCGAAATGATTGACAACCATGAACGTCGAATTCAGTGCTCTACGTTCTACAGGCACATTTCGGGCCGTTCTTACGAAGCGCCCCAGTGCAAGTCACAAAAAGCGCGCAGGATACCCGTGTACTTGAATACGCTCGTGATATGTAAGTAGGGTGATTCCACGTAAGATCGAACAAACGATGGCTGGTCGACCTCTCAAATTTATTTCAAAATTTTATATATTATTGCCTGATGAGTGGAAAGAAGAGATCCGCAATTTGTTTTGCCGCCAAAATTTTTTTCGAACCACAGGAAATCAATAATGACGAAGAGGTGGAGTGGAGCGCTCATCCGCTCTGCTGTTTTGGCCAACTTTCGTTATGAATTGCACAAAATATATTAAAATTAGGTAGCTGAAATTTATTTACCTTAATATATGCATGTTTTTGCTTCTGCGCAGGTATTTTTAGTTTTTATGTGTAGTGTAGATGTTTTTATAAAAAACCTCAAAAATGGCCCAATCGGCAAAATTTTCTTTACTTTGAAGGTCTTTATCTCAAAAAAGGCCTTGTAGCAGAGCGACAAAAATTCTGCATTACGTTCTTCGCATGCGTATCTACCAAACTGCCAAATCTTGTATTTATATAACTTTTCAGTAAAGAGATATGATCGGGCTAAGTTCAAGAAAACACCGAACAATGGAAACTTCTGACGACAATTAAAAAAAAAAACCATTTTTTAAATTTCTTAAACTTTGTCCACTTATTCTCCTCCACATCAGCTTTCACAATCATTAAAAACATGTTGCATAATGTCGTTGCACTAATAGTTACGGCCCCTCCAATGAGACCCTTAGGCAGGGATGGGCAATTCCGACTTCTTGCCCAGCAAGTGTATAAAATGCAGGCAGGATTGAATTTTTTTTTATTAAAAGGCCAGCAGGTACCTAAAAAGGTGTCGCCGGCACTGAAGACGTTAATTTTGAAAATATTTGGTCACTGCAGCGGCCACGAGCGCGGGCTACCGAGCAGGAGCGCGCGCACCCGAGATGCTCGTTGTAAGAGACGGCGCAGTGAGAGCTCGTTTTCGCGTCCTGAGACCGATTGAGTTCGAAACAGCAACACCTCTCGGGTGACATGAACGCACGTGCACCGGTAGTCGCAGTGATCTGTTAATTGCGTCGATTTCTTTTTCAGGGGGCATAAGAATGTCATCGTTAAACTGTGCGTTCCGTGAAGATCTTCATTGCAGTGGTAGCAAAAGCACGCGTAGCACAAGTAGTCCGTCTCACTGACAGTCACTGATCTTTCGGGCGTTAAACGTTCCTTCAAAGCATTTATGTCTAGGTCGGTAACTCTGCGAAATTTTGGCTTCTTTGCAATAATTAAAGGAGTACTGACACGATTTTGAGACATCGCAAAAGAGACATTTTTTGCTTCGTTGGTATGCAGTGTCCACGCTGTCCACACACTGGAGTCAGAGAACACGTATAAAATATTTTAATTTAACTTTGAAGTTTTCGTCGCTGAGCATTTGCAAGCCAGCCACACTGCAAGGACATTATCCCGACAAGTCAAGACACTTCCTCCGAGTTCACGAGTTCTGCGTCCTGCATGCAGCCTAAATCGTAGAAATCACTGTCAGGGTCACTGGACGACGATTCACTCATCGTTGTCTATTGCACCACGAGCAGATGACGGATTTCCCGCGAGTACGTCGCGAATTTCTGTATCTCCGTGACGTCACACTGCTATGAAACGACACTGAGAAGCCACCCCCTCGATATCGAAACCGAAAGTGCCTTTTAAGGTGGCGCTAATTAAAATATATAGGATGCATTCCCAGGCACCACAATAGTCGTTTTACGTTTCTCGACACCAGTATTTTTATTTAGAGCAACAATCCGAAATTTTTTAAAATTTGTGTCAGTACTCCTTTAAGCTTCTTGTGCTTCGAAAGGTAGTCTCCACAATACACTCATTCCGAGCTATACTTTCTCGCCATGAGACGCACAGGAGGAGTAGAGTAAGAGCAAAGCACAAGAACCATCCGCGCCGAATGAAGTGTGAACAGCGCACCGAACGCGCGGCCAGTTCACGCCGTCTGCTGCCGACATCTAATATAGACAAGCGCATCCGGTTACCTATAGTTTTGCTTTTCTTTTCTTTGACAATCCATATTTTGCTTTGCCACTGGAGCGCCACGTTCATGCTTTCCACTGATCGCAACTGGCGCAGCGCAGTTTCTGTGGCAGCAGCGTGCGTGAAGCGAGAGTTTTCATCTTGCTTACACCTCCACCGTGTTATCAGCGCCTAGCTGAGATGCGAACAGAGGGCGGATAGAATAGCGAAGCTCTAGTGCACGTGCGTTCAAGTCACCCGAGAGGTGTTGCTGTTTCGAACTCAATCGGTCTGAGGACGCGAGAACGAGCTCTCACTGCGCCGTCTCTTACAACGAGCATCTCGGGTGCGCGCGCGCCTACTCGGTAGCTCCGCGCTCGTGGCCGCTGCAGTGACCAAATAATTTCAAAATTAACGTCTTCAGTGCCGGCGACACCTTTTTAGGCACCTGCTAACATTTTAATAAAAAGAAATTCAATCCTGCCTGCATTTGATACACTTGCTGTGCAAGAAGTCGGAATTGCCCATCCTTGCCTAACGGTCTCATTGGAGGGGCCGTAACTATTAGTGCAACAACATTATGCAACATGTTTTTAATGATTTTGAAAGCTGATGTGGAGGAGAATAAGTGGACAAAGTTTAAGAAATTTAAAAAATGGGGTTTTTTTTTAATTGTCGTCAGAAGTTTTCATTGTTCGGTGTTTTCTTGAACTTAGCCCGATTATATCTCTTTACTGAAAAGGTATATAAGTACAAGATTTGGCAGTTTGGTAGATACGCATGCGAAGAACGTAATGCGGAATTTTTGTACCTCTGCTACAAGGATTTTTTGAGATAAAGACCTTCAAAGTAAAGAAAATTTTGCCGATTGGGCCATTTTTGAGGTTTTTTATAAAAACATCTACACTACACATAAAAACTAAAAATACCTGAGCGGAAGCAAAAATATGCATATATTTAGGTAAATAAATTTCAGCTACCTAATTTTAATATATTTTGTGCAATTCATAACGAAAGTTCGGCAAAACAGCAGAGCGGATGAGCGCTCCACTCCACCTCTTCGTCATTATTGATTTCCTGTGGTTCGAAAAAATTTTTGGCGGCAAAACAAATTGCGGATCTCTTCTTTCCACTCATCAGGCAATAATATATAAAATTTTGAAATAAATTTGAGAGGTCGACCAGCCATCGTTTCTTCGATCTTACGTGGAATCACCCAGTACATGTATTTGTATACCTATGTGCAGAAAAAGCGAGCACGCCAAGAGCAGTAAAGGGCCCCCCTGTCAATGAAGCACTAGCCCGGTTTGTTACCCTACACTGGGGGGAAAGGGATTAAAAGAAAGAAAGAGGGAGAAAGGTGTTATCGGGTGTAACATGTGTCATGTATGCCAGGAGTGTCCAACATGCAACATACTTAACGAATACAGTACTTGTGTGCACGGCCTACGCCGTGGACACCGCAGTTGTTACCTAGTGTAGTGGCCTCCTAGCCTAGTCACAGTGTGTTCTAGCAGTTCTGTGACCACGCTGGCCTGTCGTACGTTCACGTTATTGTGAGGAAATACAGAAATTTCATTCATTCAGGGAAGAGTACCTTTGTCACGCTGCTACTGAACGAGGTGTTTCTGTGCGTTTCTTTTTGCATTGCACTTCGACAAATTCACAAGCAGATAAAATTGCTCGTATAAGTTCCTTAACTAGTAGAACGTGACATCACGATTCCTTTCTTTCTTTCTTTCACATGTTGAAACAACGAAGAAACGTCATGACAGGAGTCATACGCTCGAGCGGAAGCTCAAAAATGACGCCTGTGTGCGTAGAGAGTGACCTAAGTCCATTCAGCGACGCACAGGGGCTCGAATTGTGTATAGAACGAGCTATACGAAAGAAATGAAAACAGGGCTTGCGAAGGCCGCGCGCGGTTACAGCCCACAAACACCCGTAGTGCGAGCGACGTTTCGCAGCCGCAACCTCGGTGTCGCAACAGCGATCGAAGGGAAAAGCCCCCCCGGGGACCTGATAGTGCGAAAAGAAGAGAGAAAGATGAGGCGAAAATGCTGCTGGGCGCCCGAGAGCCCTAGAACTGGAGGGTTGGGGGGAGGGGCGAACGCACGCCACGCATGTGCGCGCGCGAGCGCGCTGCTTAAGGCACACAACGCACTACTGATCGAGCAAAAACAACACGAAGCACGCGAGTCGACTCCGGGTGTTGCGAGCGTACCGCGGCCGGACGAAATGCGTTCCCGGAAGAAAGGAAGGACGACGCCACCGCTAGCGCGCGCGAGACTTTCTTTTTTTTTTTTTTCCCTCCAAGGGGGGGGGGGGGGGGGGGGGGGCTAGAGGCATCTCCTCGCCTTTGGGCGACGATCATTCGCCAAGAGTCAAAAACCTCCCCGCCCGCCGGATCGGCAAGAACCGGCAGGAGCGACGCGCCCCGAATAAATTTTTAGCCGCGCGCGACACCATCCCAAGTGATCCCAAGTAGCTTGATAAGTGCGGCAAGTTGGGCAGGTTGGTAAAGTTGCATTACTTCGACTGGGTAGCGCAAAAACACGGAACAAAAGATAGAGACGTAGACAGCACAAGCGCTATGCTGTCTACGTCTCTATCTTTTGTTCCGTGTTTTTGCGCTACCCAGTCGAAGTAACCCAAGTAGCTTATTTCTTCTTGTTAAGTGTCAAAAATTTAGCCTTAAGTAAACTCTGACTTGTATCCCGGTTTTTTTTTCTGCTGTTTCTTGTGGATTTGCCCGTGTACTGACGCTGTAGGTCGAGGTCTCTCGTGGTGGCTGCGCCTAGGGTTCGGCTGAGTGTCACTTCGTTAACCCAACAAAGCCTCAGCGCCAGAGTAGATCCTAGGCAGCAGGCATCTCTCTATAAATGACCTTTTCCAGCCGTCAACGGGGAGATGACAGCAGTGAAATTTCGCTGCGCCCTGGCACACAGAAAAATGAACGTCCCGTCTTCATTTTCCACGCACCACTTTTATTATTATTTTTTTTTGCATCGATCGTCGGTTGTATATGATGGAGAGAAAGTTAAATAAGTTTGACAAGAGGGTGCGAACTCACCGTCTCAACCTGCGTCTTGAATATGGTGGGGAAGAAGACGTACGTGGCCAGGCCGGACAGCGCGAGGAAGAGTCCGGCCAGGACACCGACGGCCGCCTTGACCAGTGCCATGTCCGGTCGCGATGCGCGCTGGCCGCAGCAACGCGTCGTCATCTTCTCGATCTCGGGTCCCGGCATCGCCAAGCAGCGGCGACTGAACCTGCGTATTTCTATCTAGTCTACGCACGCACACGCGGGAGCGAACAACAACACTGGCGCTACTCCGCGCCCACCACGGGAGAGCTACGAAGACGGCTCTTCTTCGCAGGTAACAGCAAGAGGGTGGACGGACGGTGCGCCAGCGATCCGTCAGCTGCCCTGGATCAAGGAAAACGCGCACAACCTCAAGCCACCAGCTGCTCTGTGACCGCGCGCGCTCACGTTGTTCTCGAGCGCACGGCAACGGGACGCTTCGCGTTGTGTGCCTCGCGGGCGCTCCCGCTCGCGGTGCCTCTCAGATGGCGGGGGAGAGGAGGACGCGGCGTGGCGGGGACCACGTGGTGGGCGAGAGCGTTGCGGTAGTGAGCGAGAGATGGGGTGGTCACGTGGCGGTCCTTGTTGTTACCCGAGCTAGCAGCAGAGCCGACGTTCGGCAGCCGTCGTCGACTGCTGCTGCCCAGCTGAACTTCGGCCCTGGGGGCTGCGTTTGCTCGAAGGCGAGGCGGCCCTCGTAGAAAGGAAAAACGCCGGAGGGGGCTGCCGACGCCTTCTGTCCTCTTCGAAAGCCCCCCTCGGTATCTCCCTCCTTGACCAGGCTGCAGGGTTGCATCCATATTTATAAGTTTATTTGCTTTAATAAGTCGTAAGGCAGCCCTTCGCAGAACAACACACAAAACACCGAGGTGAGCGCGGAAGTTGGGTGCTTTTTTGTCTGGCGTCGGCATGGGGAAGACCTTGTTGCTTCCTCACCGCCCGCCTGCTTGTTGTTTATTTGCCTTGTGCGGAACGACGCTCGTGAAAGGGAGCGACGGTGCGCCTCGGATGAAAAGAAAATGACGGTGTTCGAGGAGATTAAAAGGCTTTGGCGGGAAAGAGTCGGCGTTCAAATACAAGCTGTCATAGGAAGCCAAAGTTTCGGTACAATTAACTTGGAACTTCACGTTTTGCTAGGCTGAGCGCATAATCGATAAATGTCCGATGAGCGGACAATTTGAGACAGTAGATCATTTAGCTTTTCGCTTAATTTACTAAAATGATCACGACGAATGCTCTCACAACACAGACTGCTATTGTTCCTGATTTTTCGAAGCCTGGAGCAGCTGCTTCGAATTTTCCTTCGTCTCAGTAATTTATTGCAAATAGGAAGAGAAAAAATAGGTAAAATCGAAAGGCTATAGGAACGCGAATGCCTATCTCACTTTTCGGTCCACACCATGGGCGTCCGCAGGGGGTGCAAGGGGGGGCGGCTGCCCCCCCCCCCCCTGGAATTTCGGATAATATCTTTCTATGCAGTAGCAATAAGCTGCACACGCGTTCGTTAGCACACAGAAGGTCCGTATATCCGCATGAAACGGCCTTCAGGATTGCCAGCACACTTTGCACGTTATTACATATTATTGACTAACCTTGCCGGTCAAGTCACGGTAGTGAACCCCCCCCTCTCCCCCCTCCCCCCATGGATGCACCCCCCTGGAAAAATTTCTGCGGACGCCCTTCGGTCCACACATGAACAGTTATCTGGTCGTGAAAAAAAAGTACGAATGATGGGAGTAATAAGGAGAGGCGCGGAAATGTTCCAGTAAATCCATTTGTGTATTTCTTGTTGTCACGCATTCTAATGTATACCATGACAAGCCTCGAGTACAACACCCCCCCCCCCCCGCTCCCCCTCTTTCTTCCACAGCTTACAGAACGCCTCCAATCGGAAGACACAGAAGACCTCAATCGCATCTAACCAATTACTATTTCACTTTTTTGTCTTTTTTTTTTGCGACAACATTCATGTTTTTCCTCTAAGTACATGCTTCACCACGCTGCACAGTCGCGAGCAATGCGAGAGGGAACGCGGAATGCATGTTTCCTCAACGATTACTTGTGATGTACCAACATGAATTTGACGTAATGAATTGCAACAGATTCCTTTCCGCTCGAGCATTTAGTGTTATGAACACTTTTGCGCTCGCCAACTGCGTGTAGCTGCTTTGTGAGCTTTACAAGGCAATTTCAGTGTTCCCTCTCACGTCGCTCACAAATGCACATCACTTCACTTTGTTTTCATTTTGTTCTATAGCAATATACAGGAACCGGCTGCAGGGCTCAAAGCAGCAAGCAGCCAGAGAGGTGAGCCCAGTACTGATTTACGAGATTTTGATTTAAATTTGCGTGCGGAGAATTACAGAAAAAGCAGGAATATGGACTTCTAAAACAAAGATTTATTTGCATACACGCTCCCTGGCTTCGCACAGCTGCTGCTGCTGCTGCGTCGATTGGCATCTCGTCGAATACATTTGTGGATTACGCGTGTTATTTACGCGCCGGGTGCAAGTACCAGTTAACGCTTTTATATTACATAACACATTTATGTTAACTGACAAAGTGTCACTATGAGCGCGCCTACATGTATTCCGAGAAATAATAATCAAACGGCAATTTCAAAATAAAAGCTGAAGTGGTAATACCCGCTTGTGGCTGTCTCTGAAAAATATCGGCCTTTAATTTGAGCAGCTCTCTGTATCCAACGGATTACCAGATTTGCCTGATTCCCCTGGCTGAGTGCCCATCCCTGGCCGATCCCATGGTGTTAGCCAATACTGTAATAATTAATCCTAATAGTCGGGGTTTCACGTCCCAAAATTAACCCCGATATGATTATAAGGGACGCCGTAGTGGAGGGCTTCGGAAGTTTTGACCATCCGGTGTTCTTTAACGTGCACCTAAATTATGTACACGGGCCTATATAGCGTTTCGCCTCCACCGAAATGCGGCCGCTGCGATCAGGATTCGATCCCGCGACCTTCGGGCGATCACTCGAGCACCATAATCCCTAGACCACCGCGGCGGGTAGCCAATCCTGTGGCATCGGTATGTATTATAGTGACGCGAGACGGTATAGCATCATTTAATGTAGATATAGGTATGTGTCGTGTACTTCGGAACTTAGAGGGCGTATTCCTTTCAACCCCATTCTTCTACCAAACGGCATCACGCGCAACATTAATCTACGTGGCTTCACTGCGTGGACCTCTGATCATGTGCATCTGTTCAAAATGGGGTTGGCATTTCCGCGTTAATAAACGTATTCAATTGTTCTGCACGTATAAACTACGCCTTTGACGTCAGTTTTAGTCGATTATTTACCACATGAAAGAGAAAAAAATGAACCTTTTTTTTTTGTATATTAACAAATATAGCAACATTACCTTTTTGGTGGGGCCTTGACAGTATAAACATACCCGGTGCGTTATTTCTGTAACATAACGTTGTCCAGTAGAATGGGATAAACTTTCTCTGCAGATAACTTGTGCATCATTTCGAACATTGAAGTAACGTTATCATGTGCAAACTGAGTATTCTATCAATAAGCTGCACATTTTGATAAAGTTTAATCATTTCATTTGAAGCCTTCGAAAAATTACACACCTCTCGTATTGGTAGAATTGGCTACAGTGGCGATTTGACCGCAGCCAAGCGAATACTTTACTATTAGCTTAAAATTAAATTCCGTTTTTCATCTCTAATAAAGAAGCGAAAGAGGGCTGCGTTAACACAATTTGAGATTATATAGGACCGTATCGCAAGATTTTCGAATAATTTCTATGTTCAAGAAATAAAATGGGCTAATTTTGCTAAGGTAAATTCTTGTCCCACATTTATTTCTAATTTCGAGAGTCCACACATCACCATTTTTTTCTATTGGGCCCAAGTACAAACACATTTGATCGTAACGTTAGAGTACTCTCAGAAACAGGGTCAAAGAGGAAAAAAAATTATTGAATAGCCCAGCTGTCTTTTCTACGCAGAAACGGTCAGTTTTTGTTAATACAGTAGAAAAAAAAACATAGGTAAGTGGGTTCCTTTAGGGCTGGGTGCACCGCAACCCCAAAAACTATTCAGGCAATAATGAAAAACTGCGCCAATGCACGGCACCGTTTGCGTTGCACACTTTTGCACTATGTCATTTGAAGACGCGAGGTGCGCATTGCAACAACAGCAAAAAGAATATGTCAAAGAAAAAGATACAAGAGTCAGCGAAAGAATGGCTGTCCTCGCGATTGCCTGACACAGCCAACCAGCGATTTACATTGTGTTTCAAGAGAGCATAGATAAAAACCTGCTTCCGCATTTTAACGCGTTCTGCGGCCTCTGAAACTAAATTTTATGTTGTTCGCGAGGCACTCCCCTATTAATTCGTTTGCGACATTGTTTCGCTGATTAACTATATGCTAAACGTGTCCGATATCTGTGCGTCCCCCGTCCCGTATCAAAACATGTAAGTGAGTGGGCAGTTACAGGTGTGCGAACGCTCGAAAATTCCAACGCAACAAGTGAATTTGCTATTCGATTCGATAACAATATTCGTTGCGCTTCGAATACAACAACGCGAGGGAGACAGCCAGGTGGAAGCGGCGACTGTTTCCGAATGTTCTAGGGGAGCGAAATTTCTAAGGGGGACCGCCAATGTAACTGAGCGAGGGTATGCATGGCAGCTAACGTTATGCGCTCGTCTAACCAGTGCAAGCAAAGGACAGTTTATAATTTAAACAACCTCACCGCGTTTGCATACCGTCAAAAAGGCGTGCGTTTCTGTAGTATTACAATTTACTCCGTCAAATGTTGTTTCCTTCATTACCGTTGTTGTGTACTTGATACGACCACACTTCGGTAATCGTATCACCGTCCCGGAATGGAGTTGGACCCAGGTTCGAATCTCGGACCAGGACAATTTTTTCACCAGATTTCCGTATGGATTTGCTTGTTGCTTCTCTTTTTCTTTTTTTATTGCTTTTCTCCTTTCGGCTTCCTATTTATGCGGCGCTCCCAAGTTGACCTTTCAGACTCTGTGACGTCAGTGCAGCGAGCAACATCACGTGTGTCAAACGGTGTAAATCCCTCGCAGCCTTTAAGTTTCACCTTGCTTAGAAACCACGAAACATTCTGGATTTGAATCTATATATTCTAAGAAATCCGTAGTGGTTGGTGGCTCGGTGTCTCTGACGTTCTGCTTTTATGTGCATGATGTAGCGGGTTCGGGACCCGACTCTGCCTCGCTTGAGCTATTAAGAAGCTATGGACTCTTCCTTCCTGCAGTGAATCGGACCTTCATCCATGTGCATAGCAGCGCTTCTATTACTACAGGATAGAACGATGGTCATGCATCCATATCCAGGGAACAATGAAATGCGACAACGTGAAATGACGTCACCTCGATATAAGATCACGTTGTCATATCAGAGACGACTGATCGCCGAAAAGCCCACAATTCAAGACAGCACCATTTATTGGAAAACAGCGCACACAAATACGCATGAAACCGGTGCACCTTCCCAGGCCGCATTTCTGTACGCTCGCCGGCGTCAGGTATTTCGCGTGTGACGCCGAAATCTATGAGCACTAGAGTTTCTACAATAATACCTAGAGTGGAATCTGGCGCTATAGTGTCTACGCGGACTCCTTGAGCGGCGCTTCAACCATCATGGGAATGATGGGAAGTACAGGCTTCGGATTTGCTTCGGATGGATTAGGTTCTTGTAATTCGCGACACTTGTTTGCCGAATGTAAAACAAAGCGATATGAAGTTATTTCCAATTAAAACTTGCTTCATTCTTTTGCACGTAAAACTTAGTGAAAAAAGTTTGCGTGACCGTGAGATAGAACTGAAACGTGTACAAATTGCTCTGCAATTGTGTTCCAGATTTGGCATCACAATATAATGAATTATTTTCTTTACAACACTTAAAACAAACGCGCTTGTTTTTCCCTCGAAAGTACGCATTATCCGTTTATGGAAATAACAGTACTGTATTCAGTGAGAAGCACTTAACGTATCATCTGCTGCGATTCCAGGTGCGTCTGTCGAAGTGGTCTGCCTCCAACGCATCTCTCGTTTTGTTGTCAAGTCGAGTCAGAGGAGCGTGACGGTGCGTCTACTTAGCTTCGCCGTCGTTTTGCAGCCAATTTGAACGAGTTTTGGCAAGACGCGCTTATAAAAAAACGTGAACTCTATGCAATTTCCTGCACTGGCATGGGACGCTACATCTACGCGCAGCGGTGAGTACACAACGCTTCACCAAAACTGTCATATACAACCTGTAAAGCTGCAACGACACAGCAATTCAAGAGATCTAGCCGTCTTCAGCCTCTTTGAACAACAAAGGCGCTGCTTGAGTACTTTGAAACGCACCCCACTACCCACGACTCGCGAAGAACGAAACTGAAACTGTAGAGAAAGATTCGTAGACAGTTCACTAGCTAACGCTATCCAATCCGAAGCCTGTACTTCCCATCATTCCCATGGTGGTTGAACGATCGCAGCGCCAGTTTCCTCTCTAGGTTATTGTATGAAACTCTATGTCTGTGAGTTATAGAAGCTTCGCTTAAAAACAAAGAACGCTCGCGTTGGGGACCTCGGGAAGGGCCGGTCTCGAACTTTTTTAAAAATCGACAACAAAGTTCAGGAGTCCCCCCCCCCTCCCCCTTCCTTCCCACTCTCGATAAAACGAATGTCAAATACTACATTTGTTCTTTGTCTTTTTCGCAGCTCCGCAAGCAGTCACGTGGCACGGAAGACTCTCGGCGCGTGCAGCACAGTTCCGGATAGCGCTCAGAGTGCGAGCGGAGTCAATAATGAATAAAAAAAGACCGCGCGCGCCGTCATCCCGGCTGTTCCGGTCGCAGCTGCGCTTCTCGAAACCACGTGTTTGGTTGTGCGTGTCGTTAACCGCAAAGCACCGGCCCAGCGATCGTCATTTTGTTTGGAGTTCAAGAACCCCTCGTTATATCTGCGATCTCTTCCTCTCCGCCTTCGGAGTGACGCAAACGTTTGCCCATTGCTGCCGGCTCGACTGCCTGCCTCTCTGCGACCGTGCCGCGGGTAGTCGGAAAAGCCTTGTGTCATACGAAGAGAGAGATGCGAGTGGGGGAGAGAACTCTGCAGCGGCGCGAGTATGACTCGATTTCAACGAGAAACCAGAGGTCCGGTTTCCCCGCGAAACCAGAGAAAGCGGGGGATCAGTTAAACAAGAGGAAAGCAAAGGGTGAAAGTGCCGTATATTGTGTCTACTGCGCGGAATCTACCCAAGGAAGCGTAGAAATTTCATTCTGTCGGAGCCAGTGTAACAAAAAAGATCCGAGGACCCCCCCGGCTTCAGCTTTGCTTTAATTCCCGGGACTCGGTGATTCCCGACAGCAGTCTTCAGCCACCCTGCGACTCTCGCCGTTGAAAGAGTTTTCCAACACATAAACGACGCATCTGCAGAACAATTGAACTTCAGTGAATTGTTACAACGTTGCAGACCCACTCGGAACCATAAAACCCAGTGTCTAACACCAATTTTCACGAAGTCTTCTTTATTTTTTCTTTTCTTTTTCCGCGAGCGACAACGAAGTGTAATGAGCTAAAGCAAAGATTTCCTCGCGGTCTACCCGAGAGGCAGCATGAAGCGTTCTTCCCGCTTACCGTTGCTCATTATCACGGGTCGAATTCACAAAATCTTGTTACGCGAACGCTGTTCGTAAGCAAAAAATGTCAGCCAGTCCTGACGCTGGGCATATCATTGCCAGAAACGGCCAGCCAATGGGAAATAGCACTTAGGAAACGGAAGATCTGTGATTGCGACTCCACGTCAGCAATGCGAAAACGAGTGTTCGCGTTTGTCGAGTGGGATCTACTGGTCTGCGACTTCGCGCATGCGACACCGTGCTCGTTAATCAATTTGGAAATTTACATGGCGGATAATATTACGAACCCTCGCCTACTTTCTTATACAATGTTTTATTGCGATAGCAATTATATGGACACTCAAGGCGCATTTTTATCGTCGCTGTTGCCATCGCCGTCATGTTCCGTATAAAGTCCAAATCGATGACATTGCCCCGCAATTCGCATGTGTTATGCACGAGCGAAAGCTTGCGAAAGATGCAGACTCGAGCAGATATGAAACGCGCCGGCCGGCTACATCGGGCGAAGGACCACGAAGGGGGGGGGGGGCATTTGGGGGGGGGGGAGGGGCTGCGTTGCTCGGGCAACAACTGCGATTTTGACCAAAAGGGCGCTGTCGCGCGCGCTGTCAAGACTAATTTTAGTACACGGCTCATACCCTTGTACATTCTGTGCACTCACCGCTTACTTCGCGATGAAGTATCGAAGCATTAGAAATCATTCAGAATAGGGCAAGCCGTTTCATTGCTCAGAACTATAGTGCCCTGTCTAGTATCACGCAAATCAAAAGCAAACTATCATTACCGTCGTTAAGTACCCGCCGTAATATCGCATTGCTGTCATTGTTCCATAAGGTCATTCACTCTGACGAATTACCACTACCCTGTTTGAATCATCAAGTCTATACATCGCGAATATTGCACAAGATTCTCAGTTACGCCCGCCTATATGGTGCGGCGCAATCATTTAATTCTCCACTACCTCGCGCTATCCGTCTCTGGAACAGCTTACCAGACAACATTGTTTCACTTAGAGACCATGACGCTTTTTGTCTTCAGTTGAACAAACATTTTTCCCCACGCTGCGCTTATTATTCTTAATTTTGTATAACTTTTTCCTTGATAAGCTATTGCAAGGGTGCTTTTCAAACTGATGGCGTCTGTCTTTTCATTTTTTTTTATTACATAATGTATAATGACGCAATTGTATGGTGGCTGTGTTATATTTTGTATTGTGGCTGTAATTCGTATTGTGTTACTTCTACGCAATACTTACTATGTCGCGCACAATTATTTTTTTCTTCTTCCTCGTTCGCACGTATAGTTATCTGTTAATCTCTTTTCTACATCTTATTCTACTCTTATTCTACTGCCCTGTAATTTGTACTCTGTGGAAATCTTCATACACAATGTATTGAATTGTACTGTATGCCCCCCTCACACTATGCCTCTTACGGGGCCTGTGAGGTATTATAAAATAAATAAATAAATAAATAAATAAATAAATAAATAAATAAATAAATAAATAAATAAACACGAAAACCGCTCCGCTTTCTGGAGTAGCCGTATTCCCTTATGCCATCGTTTTGTAAAGTTACGCCAGATCGTATCCTAATGGAATTAGCTGCTAGCCTTTCTTCGGATGACATTCCAGTTGGTTGCTATCGCATTCATTGATTCGCCCTTGCGGCGAAACTGACTTTATTTATCGCTCTCAATGCTTCGCATTTGGTGTGAAATTGCGACTTTTGTGTCAGGGTAGCTTAATTATTTTTTTAAAGTCGGGAACTTGTTTGCACATCTGTTAGAAAGCATCGCCTATTCGTGTAATGTAGTCCTTTACGTTAATCAACATCACTGATGACAAGGGCAGATATGAACAAATGAGTTCTGCCCTTAATGTTCGAGAAATATAGATATGATAGCAAATAACAATTACAAGACTATGTATGTATGTATGTACGTACGTATGTATGTATGTATGTACGTATGTACGTATGCATGCATGTATGTATGTATGTATGTATGTATGTATGTATGTATGTATGTATGTATGTATGTATGTATGTATGTATTGATTGATTGATTGATTGATTGATTGATTGATTGATTGATTGATTGATTGATACCTTTAAGCAGCGAGAACAAAACGTTTGGCACATAAAGTTAATAATTGTTGGGGTTTTGACGTCCCAAAACCACGATAAGATTATGAGGGACGCCGTAGTGGAGGGTTCCGGAAATTTCGACCACCCGAGGTTCTTTTAACGTGACCTAAATGTAAGTACGCGGGCCTCAAGCATTTTCGCCTCCATCAAAAATACGGCCGCCGCGGCAGGTATTCGATCCCGCGACATTCGGGTCAGCATTCGCGCACCATAATCACTGGACCACCGTGGCGCGTGGCACATAAAACAAAGAATACAATATTCAAAATGAAACTTCAGCACACGGAAAGGGACAAGGAAGAAAAAGTGCTGTCAAAAGAGCACTCCGTCCTACCTCATCTTTTCTCCTGTCCCTTTCCGTGTGCTGAAGTTTCGTTATGGATCTGTACCAACACTCCGAACTGCATACCCTAACAATATTCAAAGCTCGAATGCGCAGTCAATACTCAACAATGAAACAAGGACAGCTCAAGGCGTCAAAATATCGAGCATGCTCTAAAGACATTCCGATAAAAACATGCACTTCAAACGCGCAGTTGCTCACAATATTCACTGACACTGCTGGATGAAGTGTCATCGTTATTACCCGTAAGAGACTGAATTGAAGATCCTGTTTCACTATGGCATATTTACGACAATGCACTTCAACGTGCGCAGAAATATCGGCACTCGCACTTCTTTGGCATTCTGGCATTTGCAAGCAGCAATGCGCGCGGTGTTTTCGACCTCGGCAGGTGATGACTGGAGAATACATTAAAGCAAGCTCTGAAAGAAACATGCACAAGAACGGCTTATACGCATATAAAACGAAGCGTTAAAAAACAAAAAATAACAAATAAAGGTCAGGGGGTGTTCTTGAACGTGTGCACAGCCGTTGAAAGAGTGTACAAATAAATCAAAGGTCAACTAGCGAGTGGATCCCCAAATTAACTCACGATTTCGTGAACAAGAAAGTAAACAACTTATGGCTTCGCATACGCATAGCGCACGAAACGCAAGGAAAAAAAATGCCGCCGAAACACAGGCAAACAAGCCATCTTGACATGACAGCGGCAAAGGAGGAGTTGCTCAAGGCCACACTCAGGTACTGGGCGCGATGAACGCAGATAAACGCGATTACGAAAGATAAGCCAGAGGACTTCGGCTACTGCTAGAACATTCTTCGACAACGAACACGCCCCACTATGCACTTAGTTGCACCGAATGACCTGGGCACAACGTCCGACGACCCTTTCCTCCGCAGGTATACATCGAGGGCGCATCGCTGCTGGCACAAGTGTTCGAGTATGTTTTCTTGACGACCATATCAACTTAAGTTATCATTTCACCATGGATTATGGAGAGAGAAGGGAACAAAGTGGGTTTCAAGGAGGGGGTGCATACGTGACCATCTCGATTGCCTTTAGGAGCCGTGCCTCTGACCCCTAATGGAGTATTGACCGACAGTTCTCTTAAATGAAGAGTCGACGGTGGCGATGAACGAACGGCCCTCCAAAGTCCTGTGCATCAGCTGCCACCTCTGGGACATTGTAACAATAAAATGACAAAATGAAAGCAAGAAAAATAAAATAAAAAATAATAAATGAGGAAGGGCAATGCTGGCCGTTTATTATTTTATGCATAAGACGAAATCTTGCCCTTATAACAGAGGCTATAAATTAAAAGAATTTCAATTCGTAGAGATGCCAGTCAGGGGCGTAGGCAGAAATTTTTTTCGGAGGGCGGGGGGGGGGGGGGGGCCTTCAACTATACTTTATGTATGTTTGTGCGTGCGTTTGTGTGTGTGCGTGTATATATAAGCAAGCAAAATCGAATTTTTTTTTTTTGGGGGGGGGGGGGGGTTGAATCCCCCAACCACCCTTTTTGGCTACGCCCCTTGTGTCAGTCAAGGCAATCGGCAGCAACTATTTTTAGATTGCACTGCTATCTCGCCCCCCCCCCCCCACCCTCCCCCGCGACCACTACCCATAACAGGATCATCATCATCATCATTATTGTCCTGCCAGCATTGCCATTTCGTTGCCATCGTGCTGCCATCGGGCATCATGTGTAGGATCCACATGTTCGAATGCCCCAAGCTGATCTTGAGCGAAGCAAACGTTTCTAGGTCAAAATGTGGGCAACTTTGGATGGTGAAAGGTAAACCTATTTTGTTTTGTTTTCATTCTGAATTCTCCGTTAGCCGCTGAATGGCCAAATCGGTCGAAAGTTTTCGGGCGCCACCCGCTTGATTGACAGTGGTTTCCGCTGTCAATCGAGCGACAACCGGAATCAGCGAAACACCCGTGACGTGAAGCTGACGAGTACGTAGCGATTGCGCCAAATTATGCCACACACTTTAAGATGGGCCGAATAGGCAGTGAATGCGAAACAAAATGGAGCATGGCGGCGAATTTCGTTCCGAAAGAAACAAAACATCTCAACGGTCGCTATACGACCACACAGGATATGATTAAACGCTAATAAACTTGCTCTCTCTGCCAGCTACGAGCACCCAGCGCCAGAACAAACGGCGGGCAGCAATCTTCTATTCCTTTCGGAGTAGGGCACTCTCCACCAATTCCGAAAAAGTTTCGGTTTTGTTCGGCATATATTAGTGCGCTGTTCGACATATAAATAACGCAATGGGGCGTTTCCGTGGCTTTCGCTGCATCCCATGATTGACAAGCGCAGTGGACGTGGTCTCGAAAGACTTCCACCTATCACGAATTGCTGTTGGCGGGCATGGATAAGAGAGGGAATAGAAGAGTGTTACGTTATAGCGCCTTTGGACAGTATCCTTAGCAAAGAACAATCATGCATGGCTTTGCCTAAACCGATACCCACAGTCACGTGGGGCCCGTTTTTTTTATATCCCTACACTTTCTTTTCTTGCGATTTCGGCATGGTTATCGGTTAGCCACGATGTCTTATAGGGTGTCATAGTTACTCGAATATTACCATAACTGGCTAGCACAGGCTGTTGCTGGCTTGTGTCGGTTAAGTAATTGCTACTGTTTGCATACTGTAGGAAAATTCCACCTACTATATGTTGGGCTGAATGATGACTACTAATCGATAAGTGCGGCTCGTGTCGGCGTACCGCTCTTGAAACAACAACATAGTCTACATTCAGTCCCAACCAAATGACGTTCTCACGTATTGTACATGGACAACAACCTGAGCTCAGTTGGTTCATTTGGTTGTGCCTTGTCCTTTTTCCCTCTTAGAGGCCATTCTTTGTACGCGCAGCAAGATAAGCGTCGTTTTATACGCATTAATACGTACGTTTCCTTTTTAGAGCACGCGTGTTAACGGAACGCTTCGGATGCTGCATTAGACATTCACATAGACAGCGGAAAGCTTCGCTCACTTTAAATGCACGCAGACCGCGTTGGCCCCCGCCGCCCCCGCCGCTATGCGGACGTTGATTCACGCCTATTTTTCGACAGGCGATCCCCGGCCACGACGTCATTTGAGGGCAGCCGTGGTTGTGAGTCAGACGCATATGCTCCGCGCACGCGCGCCACAGCGAACTTTGGTTCCGGACTCTGGCCCGCCGCTCAGGCCACGCATAGCTTCATGCAAAACACTCGCGCCTTTCCCTTCCCATCATTAAAAAAAATAGTAATATCGTACGCTCTACGCGCGCTGCTCACGCCCCCAGAATGTCACTTTGGAGGCGCGCTGCTACACGAGAAATGGAAGGGTACTTTGGAAATGATGGTGATGGCGATGGGTACCTAAGTAGCACAACATATATTCGGTACTTCCAGCAATGTTTCTGAAGTAATAATGTGTTACAGCTATAAGCAGCCCGAGAAATAAACTTTACGTACAAACGTGGCGGCCGAGGCAATTGCACGGCGTGTGCTGGCATGCCCCAGCCGGTCGTGGCTGTAAACTGCCTGAGAGCGAGAACAGCAGAGTAGTTTATTCTGGTACAGTATGTTTTAATGCATAAGAATGTTCCTAATAACGCAAACGATGGTTTAAAAAATGCCATGGACTCCAACTTCGGATAATAACTTATTTATTCTCGAGCCATTGCTACCGAGTTTAGACACACCGTCGCAGCGAAGTGAATTTGGCTTACGCACATGCCGGCAAGTGCGCTTTGCAGCGAGTGTCGCTAAGCGTTCCCGGGTGACAGCGTGCGAATAGAGTCGCCCTGTGTGAGAGTGGTATTAAACTAATCCTGGGGCTTTACGTGCTAGAGCCAGGATATTACCACCTGGCAGGCCGCAGTTGAGGACTGCGGATTGCTTTTAACCACCTGGGGTTCTTTAACGTGCGTTTAACGGCGGCCTGGTTTGTCAAGGAGAAAGAAGATCGCGAATTTGACTTCGTTCGCGCTCTCGTCAAGTTTTGTGATGCGAATGATGAGCATAGCGATATTACCGTTCCTTTGCCTCATATGGCAAAATCTCAAGAGTTTCGCATTACGAAGTGTACCGCCTATACAACGCAAAGTTCTCCAACTTTTCTTACGAAGTATATGTTCTCGATGAAATCTTCTTTTTCTTTTTCACTTCGATCAGATTTCGTTCAGATATCGCCCGCGGCAAAGAGCACCGTTCCGCATTTTCAGGTGCTGTTCTGGAAGAAGAAGAAATGAACTGGGACAAGAGAACGCCAAGTCCAAGTAACCAGTTGAACAATCGCCACTAATCAACTTCTGACTATTCCCTTCAGGGCAAGTACTGCGATAGTCCGGTGAATGCTAAGCTCTAGTGAAACCGGACTTGCTTAGGAGAAATCATGTATACAAGAAGAGCGCTATGCACTTATACTACATGATTACTATGCACTTATATACAAGATTACTGACGAATACATGGGCGTTTCACCTAACAGTTTCCTGATAACATGCGCTAAGCAGTTTAGCGTGATTCTAACGGGAACGCCAAATGCATACTTTACAAGATTATGGAGATGAATATGACGAAAATGACGATAGTCTTTGGACTGCTGCGCAGCAGACACCACACTAACACTGGTCAGCCTCAATTTAGAAATTGGAATGTGCTTTAATGTTCATGCCTTGAATGCTAACTTTATATATATATATATATATATATATATATATATATATATATATATATATATATATATATATATATATATATATATATATATATATATATATATATATATATATTATATATATATATATATATATATATATTGTTGCGGAGAATCTTAGTATGCTCTGCGTTCGACCAAAAGTGAGCCGGAATAAGCGCACGACTGTAGGTTTTACGGAGTGGCACACTATGCTTGTTTAACGCAGGCAAGTCGAAGCACGCACGATAACCTTCACAACGTCAGTCAACTGGGCAGTTGCGGTTGGACTTCTGACCTCGTTGTTTAAAGTTCACAGTGTCAGCTCTTAACTTATTTAGCCGCTGATACCGAATGCGAAGTATCGCTTCTTAACTGATATAGCAGCAGTGGAACTACGCGAACAAAACAAAAGGGTCAGGAGCACTTGCCCTATCGGGAAAATGGGGGCAAGCGAAGCTTGTCCTGTTACTGACGTGCTACTTTTCTTTCTTTCTTTCTTTCTTTCTTTCTTTCTTTCTTTCTTTCTTTCTTTCTTTCTTTCTTTCTTTCTTTCTTTCTTTCTTTCTTTCTTTCGTTCTTTCTTTCTTTCTTTCTTTTTACCTTCTTTCTTTCTTTCTCATTGCACAATGCTCTCTCCTAAATGTTTCCTTCCTCCATGCCGGGAATTGGACCTTCATTCCCATGCATAGCAGCGCAACGATTCATTTGCTACAGGCAACAACCACGGTCATGCGTTCATATCCCGGCAACAATGAAATGTGGCAACGTGAAATCACCAGTCACCTCGATGAAAGATCACAGTGCCATATCAGAAACAGGCTGATCGCCGATATGCCCACGATCTATAGAGCATCATTTAATGTAAAACGGCGCATACAAAGACGCGTGTGAACGCCGCCGCCACCGAAATGTGTCGTTATAACTCACTGCGATCACCATTCACCCATTCAAGAAGGAGCATTGGGATTGATCCACAGCACCTCTCTCCTAAATATCCAACGTTATCGTTATACTGTCGCTTGCGACCAAATGTCACTTGTATTTGAGTGTAGGGCCAGATACGCGTTTTAGTACAGTCAGGAAGAACTAAATCTGTTTTAGAAAGGGAGCTTAACTAAATTTGTCCCGTCTGCTTTCCGAGGGAAATAGGGGAGAAAAAGAAAGAGAAGGCATGAGTCTACACTTAAAAAAATGGTGTCCTTTGACTCTTTTTTACATGTGACTATCAAGTGTATAACTCTCTTTAGAAAGGCACGTTGACTCCCTTTAGGTGAGTCGTGGGATGTATGACTCTCTTTAGAAAGGCACGTTGACTCTCTTTAGGTGAGTCGTGGGATGTATGACTCTTCAAAAGGGCACGCTAACTCTATTTTGGAAAGTCGTGGGATGTATGACTCTTTAAAAAGGCACGTTGACTCTCTTTAGGTGAGTCGTGGGATGTCTGACTCTTTAAAAGGGCACGCTAACTCTATTTTGGAAAGTCGTGGGATGTATGACTCTCTTTAAAAAGGCACGTTGACTCTCTTTAGGTGAGTCGTGGGATGTATGACTCTTTAAAAGGGCACGCTAACTCTATTTTGGAAAGTCGTGGGATGTATGACTCTCTTTAGAAAGGCACGTTGACTCTCTTTAGGTGAGTCGTGGGATGTATGACTCTTTAAAAGGGCACGCTGACTCTATTTTGGAAAGTCGTGGGATGTATGACTCTCTTTAAAAAGGCACGTTGACTCTCTTTAGGTGAGTCGTGGGATGTATGACTCTTTAAAAGGGCACGCTAACTCTATTTTGGAAAGTCGTGGGATGTATGACTCTCTTTAGAAAGGCATGTTGACTCTCTTTAGGTGAGTCGTGGGATGTATGACTCTTTAAAAGGGCACGCTAACTCTATTTTGGAAAGTCGTGGGATGTATGACTCTCTTTAAAAAGGCACGTTGACTCTCTTTAGGTGAGTCATGGGATGTATGACTCTTTAAAAGGGCACGCTAACTCTATTTTGGAAAGTCGTGGTATGTATGACTCTCTTTAGAAAGGCACGTTGACTCTCTTTAGGGGAGTCGTGGGATGTATGACTCTTTAAAAGGGCACGCTAACTCTATTTTGGAAAGTCGTGGGATGTATGACTCTCTTTAAAAAGGCACGTTGACTCTCTTTAGGTGAGTCGTGGGATGTATGACTCTTTAAAAGGGCACGCTAACTCTATTTTGGAAAGTCGTGGGATGTATGACTCTCTTTAGAAAGGCACGTTGACTCTCTTTAGGTGAGTCGTGGGATGTATGACTCTTTAAAAGGGCACGCTAACTCTATTTTGGAAAGTCGTGCGTCCCACAACTCTCCTAAAGAGAGTCAGCGTGACTTTGTAAAGAGAGTTATACATGTGAGAGTCACATGTGCAGCAAACAAGGGTCAAAGGAGACCTTTTTTTTTCTTAGAGTCTATTTGATTCATAAGCATGGTGCACTGTAGTTATCCACAGTTAAGACGCCTTCGAGGCCGCCGCGGTTGTACAGTGGTTAGGGTGCTCGGCTGCTGACACGAAGGTCGCGGGTTCAATTCCACCCGTGGCTGTCGCATTTCGATGGAGACGAAATGCTATAAGCCCGTGTACTGTAAATTGTCAGTGCACATTAAAGAACACCGGGTGGTCGAAATTTCTGGAGCCCTCCGCTACGGCGTGCCGCATAATCACGTCGTAATTTTGGCACGTAAAACCCCAGGAAGTCATCATTATACACACGCCTTCAATCATTGCAGAAGCGTCTGTATACGGCTTACTGGGCTTATCGCATGTGAAATCTGGTTCCTGGAACATTTTATTCTCTAAAAGGTCGATCGTCAAGTCTACGCAAAGAACACTGGGGCAGTCTAACGGTGCTTTATCGAAGCGGAATTAGTGGCTTATGATGTGATCGATGGTCTCTTCCAATTTGCACTTGGCGTGAAATATTCTCATAAAGTAGTGGGGAAAAAAACGCCGCCCAAGCACTCTGTACAGAGAGAATTAAAGAGACACTAATGGCAAATATTGTCCTTTATATCGCCTTGTTCTTGAAATAAAGCTTCAGTTAATAGTCTGCGCCTGCCTGTGCCTTCCTCTCCTCTTGTGTTACCGTCCGTTTTTTGCGCAGTTACATAATTATTATAATAATTTTAATTTTTGCGCAGGTACATAATATTAAGTCCGTCACAGTGATTGTTGAAATAGCGGTCCAGAAACCTCGTACTGCTACTTTTGTGCCAAGGAAGTGCTTATTTTGAAATAAAATCACGTTTTAGTGGTCCGCATTGCGTTAGCGCACTTCAAATTACCCGCCTGAAAGCGGTCTTTCTCACGTCACTGTTGCCGTGCCCAACGCCAGTGCCCGCCTTTACTGCGCGGCGGCGTGCACTGGCGGCGTGCACCATTCGGGCATCCGGCAACATCATATGTATGCGGCATTTTGTCGAATTTTCTGTCACAGCGCCATTCACGAGCGCGCAAAACACACGCGGCAGTACGCGATACCAAAACTACGACTGAGACGCGACCGCGTGAGCGAAGCAGGGCGCCAGGCGAAGCGCAGTTCGGCGAAAACGGAACCTTTGAACCACGCGCGCCGTTCCCCATGGCAACGCCAAAGAGGTTCTTGCACCCGTTCGTCCCTCGTAGTTGTCGTAGTCGTAGTGCGTAACCAGTCGTAACGCTAGTACCAGATCTTGACCTCCAAGGTGGTGCCGGTGGGAGACTTTTTCCTGTGCGTTGTTGAACAATAAAAAATTCGCAGCGTGCGCGTTAACTAAAAGCCGAATTCTTCTGTCTCTCATTCCCCATTAGCAGCCATTGGCATGTTCCAGTAGGAAACGTTAGTAGAAGTAGAAGTGTAAGTGTTAGCTAAAAGCCGACTTCTTCTGTCTGTCATTCCCATTAGCAGCCATTGTTTACCTCCAAGGTAGTGCCCGGTGAGATTTCTCCTGTGCGTGATTAAACAATAAAAATTTTGTTCAAAACGCCGTTGATTGATGAAATAAACCGACGAAAGACGCCAGATGTTTTGTAAAAGCAAAACGAAAGAACGCCAGATGTTTCTAAAGCAAAACGAAAAGACGCCAGCTGCTTAACGAAAGACGCCAGATGTTTTCTAAAGCAATGGATTTCTAAACAATGAAAATTCACAGCGTACATGTAAAATTAAAGTGAGCTGCAAGTCGTCATAACTCATCGAACCTTTAGTATAAACGCGCCCGATCTTACGTCGGTGATGATGTACTGGGCAGAATTCACGGAAGATTCACGGTTTACCGATGAACCTCCGCAGCTTCGCCCACTCATCATCATTCACTCCGTGGATATGCTGTGATTTTTTTTTCCATGAATCAAACAGAAACGAACAAACAGCATTTTATTACGTCTCTTGATGCACGGAAGGTTCTTTTTTTATTGCTGCTAGTTTGATTACTAGTGATTAATTGTAGGCAGACTCTCATACGTCATCGGTACCATGCACTTCCAAAATGTCCCACTCGTGGCGCTCATCGTGTGATACATTTAGCTTAATTTCTCGGTAAGTAGGGCACTGCTGTTTAGAATACTGCCGTTTTAGACGTTGTCATACATTGAGCTTTCACTCTGACATAAATTGTTATTTGCCTTTAGTGTCCCTTTAAGCGGCGAAGCTGAAACGCGCGGTTCCGGTGTTTATCACTCGGTTAATACCGACGGTTCATTAAAGTCGTTCTCAATTATTGTCCAGGAATCTCAATTGGTGTTTGCCACCCGTGTGTTCCCTTTATTTTTAGTGGACCAGTGGCGAGTAGTTGGGCTTGTCCAATTTCTGTGGCACACACGCGCTACGAATTTTTGCACACATAGAACGGACGAATTTTGGTTTCGCCAACACATATACAGCTTCCTCGCAAAATGGAGTCCACAGAAACGTTATTCGCGAAGAATACGTGGTCGTCCGTGTAACGTCGAAAATCGCGAGTATCCTCGCTTAATTTGCGATTCCAGAAGCGTAAACTTTCTTTAATACATTTCCCTAGCGCCGTTTCAAGAAATCTCGATGCAATACGTTACAACCGCGTGGATTCACCAACAGAGGTTCAGGTGCCATCCTTCACGGACTTCAGCCGGATGTGCGCATGAGCGCCGAATCACAATACGCACACACAAACAAAGGTGTCAGCAACATTTCTTTCATCCGCATTCAGAAGACTATCTCGACGTGTTCTTGTATAGCATTTCACCTTACTTTTAGGACATGTCCCGACACGCTGCAGCGCAATCACCGACACTCGAGAGAGTTTCTTCAAAACAAAAGCATTTGTATATACGGCGACAACGTGAATACGATCACGTATAGACCACCAATACATCTCACCCAATGCCATACTTAGCGTATGCTACAATTTCAAGGCGTACACCTTGTGCCGATAAAGGTAATGCGCTAGGTGCCTAATTAATGAAATCCATTGTACCAAGAGTAGCCTATAGTGGACGCTTGTCTGGGAGGATGTCTGCACGCTACGGCAGCCGCTGGTTCTGCTTATCTTTCTAGATAGTAAACATCCGCTAAACACATCATTGTATACGACGTCCTCACCTGGTGTATACAGAAATGTGTCGCCTCACTGCCTCGTCCTTCCTTCGGTATAGCCGCTGCCGGGCACGCGCGTCCAGGTATCCTTGATAATTAGTAATTAACTTCTAATCAACAACTTGTTTCCTCTATTCATCACCACGGACGTTTACAACAAGGACAATAGCGAGACAATTGCTTGTTACGAACCGTCTGAAGGTCGACTCCGAGGCCTTCGATTCCTGTTTAATGGCGTTTCAAAGTTGATATCCTGCGTTGACCTTTTTTTTTTTCGTTCTCATGCGCGTACTTGCGATGTGAACATCGTAAAAGCTCTTAATTCCAACTCGGTTAATTCGAACTTACGGTTAATTCGAACTGTCGCCCTGGTCCCGGCACAACCCTGTGTATTTAAATGTGGGAAAACTCCCGGTAATTCGAACGCGTCGGTATCCACAACGGTTAGTTCGAACTGGGATCCCCTGGTTTTCATCTCTCCTCGCATAAGTCGGCCCAGAGTGTTCACAATGTGTTGAGAAACTAAACCAAACCAAATTTACTAGAGATGCAAAATAACCAAACAGCAGCTTTTTACAGCACATGAGAATCCGGACGCTGCGCGGGAGCTCTTGGGCAAGCTGCAAACGATGCTCATCGAGTCGCGACAGAAGAAACGCAAGCACATACAAACTGCTGATTACCTTTAATATTGAGTGCAATAACTCTACCATGTAAATAAACGTGTTTTGGAGCATAAATAGCGTCATATATATTTCGACAGTAAGGCTGACTGCTCACATGAATGCATGTCGGTGCTTGTTTCTCGCGTATCACTGACTGATCAATTAATTCTGTTCGCTGTTAGAGCTCCATGAACTTAATTTACGAAATCACCTGCCACAAAAGTGTAGTAGCGCCTAATTCGCGATAACCAGTCCAGAGGTGGCTTCTTTGGGCTCTGCCCGCGCAGTGTGGCGCGATGTCCGTTCATTCTAGCGCTCGTCCACTAATTCGAACTCCGCTTAATTCGAACAATCTTATAGTCCTCTTCGAGTTCGAATTAATGAGCTTTTACTGTATATGGTTGGGGGGGGGGGGGGGTAGGGGGAGGATCAATACAGTCGACTGAAAAGGAAAAAAAGAAGACCATGGCTTTCGCCTTCGAGACGTCTCAGCCAAAGCACAAGGGACCATAATGATGTAAAAATGAGACAGCTGCGCTAGAACAAATAGAAAGGACGAGATGAAGACATGAGATGCGCTATACTCACAGCTGAAGTATTTATTGAAAAAACACCCCTTATATTCAGCCAGCATCGTCACATAAAATTATCACAGAAGGTGCAAAGTGAACCACATCAAGATGACATCAGCAGGGGGGGGGGGCACGGCCTGTAGTGGAATAACGTACATAGCAATAAAAACAATGCATTATCAATTGGCACTGTGCCACACACGTGTTGATGAGGTATTCAAATTCTTTTGGTGAGAGGGTTACAGATGCCTGGCTGACTTTTAATTTGCCTTTTAATCTGGAGATGTGAAATGCTTCAATTAATTCTCTTGTTATTTTATTACGATGTCGTGAAAGGATGGCAGTATCAATAAAATTTGAATTAAATAGGGAATACATGATAGGAAGCGGCATTATAGGAGGGAGACCGCGAGGGAGCTTGTGATGAGCGCAAAAGTCGCATCAGCAAATTCTCTGTTGTGCCATATCTGCATCGCTTGTCTCATGGACTGAAAAGTGTTTCCAGCAGATACCAGGCGACTTGGTTTTTTTTTTTCTGTCCCTCAGAAATTTGGAAGGATCTGTCCTCTTATGCTAAAAAAAAATCAATTCCCTCTGTAAAATCTGGATGTAACACTAATCATGTCAATAAGTCCGTACCTTGGAAGCTAGGCTGTGTGTATATGATTCCTTTATCGTGTAGCAAAGCATACGTCGGACAGAGCGGGAGGTGCATCAATGCAAGGCTGCAAGAACACCAACGCTTGCTCTCCTCCACTAATGCCACCTCCTATGATCTGGCCAATCATTGTCTTTCGTGTGGATTAATCCCCATTTTGTTGATACTGCCATCCTTTCACGACATCATAATAAAATAACAAGATAATTAACTGAAGCCTTTCACATCGCCGGATTAAAAGACAAGTGCGTCAGCCAGGCATCTGGAACCCTCACAACAAAAGAATTTGAATACCTCATCAACACGTACGTAGCATATTGCCATTTCATAATGTAGTTTCTATTGCTGTGTACGTTATTCCACTAGGATATGTCCCTCCTGCTAATATAATCATGATGTGGTTCGCTTTGCACCTTCTGTGATAATTTTGTGGAACGATGCTGGCTGCATACATTGGGCGTTTTTAACACGAAAGTGCTTTATGCCGCTGTCCACCAAGACTTTCATGATGCATTTCCGTCACGGAAATACGTCAGCAAAATGAACGTTTTCAGATGGCAAAGAAAAAAGAAACCTATAAGAAAAAGTTCCATTCACAGGAGTCGAAACCGTGACATCTCGGTCCGCTACGATGGTTGGCGGGCGTTTAGCCCACTGAGCTAGATAACTGAGCTACCGCCAAACACATAACGGAGGCTACATGACCGCGCCTTTTATCTTTCACACTTTCCTTTCACAGTGCTATTGGCTGAATGGATGCTATGAGCGTTCCCTTTAAAACGAGGTGTTGACAAGTGTGCCATCAGGCTCGAAAAAAAAAATCGCAGCATATCCACGGAGTGAATGATGATGAGTGGGCGAAGCTGCGGAGGTTCATCGGTAAATCGTGAATCTTCCGTGAATTCTGCCCAGTACATCATCACCGACATGAGATCGGGCGCGTTTATACTAAAGGTTCGATGAGTTATGACGACTTGCAGCTCACTTTAATTTTACATGTACGCTGTGAATTTTCATTGTTTAGAAAGCCATTGCTTTAGAAAACATCTGGCGTCTTTCGTTAAGCAGCTGGCGTCTTTTCGTTTTGCTTTAGAAACATCTGGCGTTCTTTCGTTTTGCTTTTAGAAAACATCTGGCGTCATTCGTTGGTTTATTTGATCAATCAACGGCGTTTTGAACAAAATTTTTATTGTTTAATCACGCACAGGAGAAATCTCACCAGGCACTACCTTGGAGGTAAACAATGGCTGCTAATGGGAATGAGAGACAGAAGAAGTCGGCTTTTAGCTAACACTTACACTTCTACTTCTACTAACGTTTCCTACTGGAACATGCCAATGGCTGCTAATGGGGAATGAGAGACAGAAGAATTCGGCTTTTAGTTAACGCGCACGCTGCGAATTTTTTATTGTTCAACAACGCACAGGAAAAATCTCCCACCGGCACCATCTTGGAGGTCAAGATCTGGTACTAGCGTTACGACTGGTTACGCACTACTACGACTACGAGGGACGAACGGGTGCCGCCTTAAGGAGCTTCGCCCCTAAAACGCGCCGTTGCTACAACCGTCCCATTCGGCGCGTTTCCTATAGAAGTGTATTTTCGTTAACGCTTTAACACACAGCGAGGATGGGTGGTGGCTTTAGCCCAAGGCTCGTTCATAGCATCCATCCATATCGAAAAATAGCTCTCCGACGCTCGTCTGGCTGTCACACCGCGTTCCCCGCTCGCCCTGTGAAAATTAACGGCCAGGCTAGAGGGAAGACACGACGCGCGTAGCGTTTCTCTTCGCGTTTCACGACGCTATGAAGGAGAGCATACCGAGTATCAGTGTTTATTATGTGCTTGTTGATGCCATATTTGCGCGGGATTCACCATATGCGGTGTCCACGTATATGTTAAGAACTTCAGGTACCGCGAAGGTTAAATCGTGATCATGGGCGTTAGTGGTCGGTACGATGTGCCAATAGGCGTCAACGTGAGCGCGTCCACATAAAGCGGTGCTATATCTGCGAAACAACAGTAGACATTGTACAAGCTCTCATATACCAATGCACCATAAACAATAAACTGCTTCTGTGACGACATGTTTCACTTTCATGTCATGCCGATCCCCATGACAGAGGGATCAGCCATCTTTTTCAATAAAAACTTCAGTTGTGAGAACAACGCATGTCCTGTCTTCATCTCGTCTTTTGTATTCGTTCTAGCGCTGCCCCCTCTTTACATCATTATGAACCCAAAGCAACTCGCCCACCTATCTGATATTTTGGCAATGCATAAGGGACCGTGTGACTTTTATTTTTGTAGGATTTCGCTAGCGCGTTAGACGCAGCTCCGCGTTACACGAGAACAGACGCATTCGTGTCTATGCGTTACATACATGATCAATATCCTAAATACACGGCTCAAATATTAGATTGCTTTCTGAGATTTTTGCGATATTATATGTATCCCAGCACGGTAAGGATTTATAGAATTTGTGAGCTGGCTATACTGACATTTACACTATATTTAGGATTGCCGGAAAGTCAAAATTAATCGAGAGAATTAGGGTGTTTCAACTGAAGTCAAACGCCCGCGATGTTGTTCTCCTTCATTATTTCTGAAAAGTTCTGGCGCTTTGCGTGCCAAAATCATGACATGATTGTGAGTCATGCCGTGACGGTGAGCTTCGGAATAAGTACAGGGCTCGAGCTTAGCAGCACAACGTCTTTACCGCTAGTAGTAGTGGTTTGAGGAAACGAAGGAGTCTGAAAACTATGAGGGAGCACGGCAGAGCGTCGGTGGGAGTGGGGAAAGGGGAGTGAAAGAAGCTAGAGGAAAGCACCTTCTCGACAAATGGGTACACATAACTCTAAGCGCCAGGCCGGAGTACCTCTCTCCCAATCAGAAAAAAAAATACCAGTGGGGAGTCGAACCCAACACCTGTCTCATTGAAGGCGGGGGCGCTCTCACCACTCGACCACCGCTGTGGTTGTCACTCAATCACGCAAGCGCCAATCCAGAGATCTTCTTTCGTGTACAGTCACGTTCGTCCACCTCTTTCGTTCGCTCTGTAACAGTGCGCGAAACACCACGCGAACAACCACGTAACGATATTCTACAGTGCACTCGTACCGGCAGCGGTACCTGACTGACGGAATTGCAAACCTATCTTCCCAACAGCTTTTTCTACATGGTTCACCGCGCATACAAGAAGCCTCGAACGTCTGCACACGCTTCGCGCCCATAGCAACTCGGTTATCGTTCACCAATGTTGTCTCTGTTTCCTGCTTCATGATTTTTTTTAAATAGTTTTACTACTTTTCCCCTGCAAGGGCACGTTCCTCCGGGAAACGGCGCGTTAACATGCACTCTGACGGCGTTAAGGACGAGCGAAACGCGTGCATATCGATGGGTCATTTTCATTGTCAAGAGCACGAACTTTCGCGGTGTGTGCACTGTGCTCCGCCAAAGTGGTTGGGATTACGCGAAGCGGCGGTGATCGTCCCTTCGCGTGTTTGCACTGCAGTACCATGGAGTGTCTGCACGTGTACTGCTTCACGGAAGCATGATAGGATAGCGAAGGAGAAAGTCAACGGGGAGAAAAGGCGGGAGGGGGGAGTCTTCTGTATTCGAGCACTTCAGTGTTCACTCGAGGTATTTACCACGTGCATCGCTTTCATGCTGCATACGATAAGCACTGAACAGGGGGCTTACGCGTGTATCCCGAGCAACAACTAAATGTGCACGTGTTGCCGGGCTGCATGGCCTAACAACAGCACGGGGTCGTCGTTTGCGCTGAAAACCACTCATCATGTTTAACGCAATCCAACTCGCCCAAATGTCGGTTCTTCTTGCAATCAATAGCTACTCCGTATTTCTTGAGTATTTATCGCGATCCTTCGATGTCATCCTCTTTTGCGGACTCACACTTGCGCTCTCACACAGAAACGATGTCTATTTCACTGTGCACGAGAACTCATCTCTTTGGTTAAGTTTTCTCCCTTTACTTGTTCTCAGGGCCCCTCTCCAACATTCGGCCGCCAGTCACTTGATACGCGCTCCTCACAACATCTATACCGATGTTTACTGAAAATGGTGCCATGAAACCGTTCACTCAGAGGTGGATACATGTAGCTAGCCAGTCAGCCATAACATGAAAAACGACATTTTTTCGAATATATAGTCACATTGTGCGTGTGTGTGAGTGTGTGTGTGTGTGTGTGTGTGTGTGTGTGTGTGTGTGTGTGTGTGTGTGTGTGTGTGTGTGTGTGTGTGTGTGTGTGTGTGTGGTGTGTGTGTGTGTGTGTGTGTGTGTGTGTGTGTGTGTGTGTGTGTGTGTGTGTGTGTGTGTGTGTGTGTGTGTGTGTCTAAGAGAGAAGGAGTACAGCGGGCACCACACCTGATGACAACCTCTGCTACAGGCACAAATCTAATGATATAATTAAAAAAAAAGATCTACTATCCCAAAATCACGGATGGGTATAAAAAAAAGAAAAACCGCAATAAACTCACCTGACGTTATTTGCGATCAGGTTTATTAGTCTCCTATTTAAAACTCCACGCGCGAGCGGCGACTTCTGCACAAATAAGTGATTTCACTCCCTTCGAACTACGCTTGTGGGAAAAATTAAAAATCTTTCTTTCTTTCTTTGCATAACTTAAGTTTACATCTTTATTTTATTGCTTCCCTCCTTTTTTTTCTTTCTTTGTCACGTTACATTTTTAATCCTTTGGCAAACGTGAAACGACCAACCAAACGGCAGTTCGCGCTTCACACTGACACGCCATGGACGCTTTTCTTCCAGCTTTTAAATGCGAAACATTTCTTAGCGAACCTCTGGCACTTTGAACGTTTCTATCTATCTATCTATCTATCTATCTATCTAGCCGCCTACATCTGGGTTCTCTCATGATCGCCTCCTTCACTGAGAGTAGACCAAAATCGGCATGGGAGGGTAAGAGAATTTGACGAATGTGACTGTCCGTTCATGACATGAATAATGTGAAAATCCTGTCGCGTTCGTCGGCAAACCCTTTCCTCCAGACACATGTGGCACATACCCGTTTACTACGGGCCGCGATGTACGAGTATGCGCCACAGGTGATTGACAGTTTATATCTACCCAGGAACGGCGAGAACAGACATTGGTAATTTAAATGCGGACAGCGTTAAGAAAAACCGACATCGGCAGCGTTGACCCAACGAATGGGAAGAATACAAATTAGGATTCCAGCAGAAATCGAACCCAAGCATTCTGCATGGCAATCAGGTACTCTGCCACAGAGCCACGCCAGATCTATAAACTGGTTTGTAAAAACAGCCTATGCAGGCGTAACGTCGGTGCAACGTCAACTGTGGTTGTGGTGATGGCTATCTAATTTTACCAGAAAGCAATAAACACTACATATGTACTCCTACGATATAGGCGTCATATCAGATTAACGTCTGTGGTTCCAGTGTTGGCTTCGCTTTTATAAACATTACATTTTTTCGCTATGATTCAGCAAGCTATACTGAAGCATTACTCGACCCCAGACGAATACACTAACGAAAGTTCTGTATGATATTCACATCACTGCATCATAAAGTGCACTTAGTTTCGATAATACTGACGTATGTATTCTAACGTGAGGGCTGACGTTACTTCGCACCATAATTAAGTTACCCTTTAAACGTACGCCGATGTTGTCGACGTGCCTGGTAAGCCCACGATGTGCACACAGCTACTACACTTACAAAGACATGTCGATCCACCTCGTAACGCTTGGCTCAAAGCCATGAAATACAGCATAGAAGTACTCGCTGACTGCTTCGCATGAAATCGATTCCCACAACGCGTGGGATCTGCCGAATTTTTAAATGCGAATGCATTTCTTAGTCGGGCTATGTAAGGCATCCGGCGTTGTCCGCGCGCCGGCAGGTGTTATCTCTCCGCTCGCACTCCATCTCCCATAGCAACAGCTGCGGGCGCGCGCGCTTATCCTCGCCCCTAGCAACCGGAGCAGGTGGTGTGAGAGAGTGTAGGAGAGGGTAGGTACAGTGCTTCGCCGCTCCTTCTCTCGCCGTTCGCTCTCTCCTCCCTGCGCCCCACTCTCCCGTCCGCTCGCGCCTCACTCTCGACAGTTCGCTGGCTGGGCGCCTCTCAAGGCGATGGCAGAAGTCGGTGAAGGCGAATGTCTGATGGCAACGGTACGGAGTCTTTGTGGTAACCGTGTACCTCGCGCCCAACCTCGCTCGTGACGCCGTTGCCGTGCAACTGGACGCGGCTATGGAAAGTGTGTGTGTGCGCTCAAAGTATCTGACCCCGTCGTCTTGGTTGGTGACTAACGTGGACGTGAGAAAGAAGAGCGGTGAGTGGTTGGTGGAGTACATGCGGACAAAGTACTCTATGCAGTGTGCCTCCGCCGAGTCCGACAAGTGTCCGACTACCATTCACGGAAGTTGCATTGATCTCGCCTTTACCCGAAATTGTGACGTGCGCATGCTTCTCAAAGACCCTTTGACTGTACACTTTAGCGACCACAAGGCTGAGATTATGGCCGTCAGGTACAATGGCAACACAAACAGGTGCTGATGAATGTGTAAATAAATGGTTACGGTGCAAATCATCGTCTCGTCATCAATTTACGCCATTAAAATTACTACGCGTGTACTCTCGGCGCAAGAAATGCGTTCCCATTTCCTCGCGATTCCCTTCGGGGAGGTGTTTTCTCCTTTTTCTTTTTGCGTTGCTATAGATCTCAGTCGTATGGCACAGAACGTCGCCCGATGTCAACAAGTTTAAGCGTCGCGCAGTAACTTTCCTCACATCCAAGCGCTGCTATATATACGCAGGTGAATGGCTAGGTAATAAAGCAACGATAGAAGTTTATAGAGGCGCCAATGTGTGGCTGATTGCATCGCAGATGCCAAATCGCAAAAAAAGAGAGAGAGAGACAGAGAGAGAGGTTTGATAGGGATCGGCCGTCCGATTCTCTTTTGCGGCGGAATGCGAAATCGTCTTTGGACCAACTCACGTACGCCATGCCGCATACACCGCTTCTCGTCCGATAGCATGACCTAAGCAGCGTTCGGAGTTAGAACGTCTAGAAAGGTCCAGTGCCATTATTATTATTATTATTATTATTATTATTATTATTATTATTATTATTATTATTATTATTATTATTATTATTATTATTATTATTATTATTATTATTATTATTATTATTAAATTAGCGAACCTTTGGCACTTTGAGCGTTTCTATCTATCTATCTATCTGTCTATCTAGCCGCCTACGTCTGGGAGTTCTCATGATAGCCTCCTTAACTTGGTGTAGACCAGAATTGACAGGGGACGGTAAAAGGATTTGACGAATATGACTGTCGGGTCATGACATGAATAGCGTGAAAATCCTATCGTATACGTCGTCAGACCCTTTCCTCCAGACACGTGTGGCACATACCCGTTTACCACGGGTCACGGTATGCGCCACGGTATGCGCCACGGGTGGCATTCAAAACGCTGAAAATCAAAATGACGAATGAAAAAATGTCAACATAAAGTATGTTGACAAGAGAAAGGTGGCGACGGCCTTGTACGATGTGCATGCGCTTTCGCCCTCTTTTCTAGTAGCCATGAAAGGTTCCCTTCGCATGGTTCAAGCCTTCAAAAAAGGAAAAATCTATTTCTGCATATCTCATCGCATAGCAGAGCGATTCCTTGTTTATTGCATCTCAGACAAATAAATTGTGCGCATTTGCTCGTAAAAACTTAATCGTCCCGGTTGCCCAGAGCAGCTGCCAAAGGAGTTTCGCGTAAATTGCTTTGTGAGCGGCGGGGTCGGCCTCTGATCGCTCCCTCAATATCGTCTTCGATTCTAGCCCTTTTCCTGGTGGCGATGAGGCGGAAGAGCATGACTTGCGTGGGTCACTGTCTTCGAGCTCACCTTGTGAGTACCTCCTGCAGTCTATAGAGTCGGTGACCACTCTGGCGTTGCATTCGCCTCGCTTCTCCCGCCTGAGCCTACTTTCTTGTGAAGCACGTAAACGTAACCGTCTTTGCAGTCAGGAGTTTTGCTTTTCCGTTCCAGGAGCACACAATATTCGTCCATTTCCCTCCTAATCATTCAGATGATTACGGCCGCACATCAATTGCTGCCGCTCTTGTAGTCTGAACACTGGGCAGCGCCGTTTTTTTCTGCTGACCCATAAGAGCTGTGCTGTCCGACTGATATTCTTAGCTTTACGACAGACAGAAAAATACGATATTTTACATCAGTTTAATATACTGATACTGGGGCCTTTGCAGAGGGAGTAAACAGGCTCGTGTCAGTGGAAAGCGATATGGCGGAAAACGAACAAGTGTATAGTCACAAAGCTCGTGATTTCTTTTTCACGTGGTTTTCGGCGTTATGTCTTTTCGGCGTTTTGATTTCTCGGCATTTCGTTTCTTAGGCGTTTCAATTTTTCGGCGTTCTTACGTTCGGCCTTTTCATAATTCGGCCTCTTGATTTTCGGCGTTTTGACAGGGACCCATGCGCCACGGGTGAATGACAATTTATATCTATCAAGGAACGGCGAGAACAGATGTTGGTAATTTAAATGCGAGAGCGTTAAGAAAAACCGACACCGGCAGCGTTGACCCCACGAATAGAAAGAATAAAAATTAGCATCCCAGCAGGAATCGAACTCAAGCATTCTGCGTGACAATCAGGTATTCTACCGCAGAGCCACGCCGATTTTCGAAACCTCTTTGGAAAAAAAACCCTATGCAGGCATAATGTCCGCGCAACGTCAGTTGAGGTTGCAGTGCTGGCTATCTAGTTTTATAAACATTACATATGTAGGTACTCCTATGATACAGGTATCATGTCGGGCTAACGTCAATTGTGGTTCCAGTGTTGCCTCCGCTTTTATAGCTGTCTAATAAACATTACACTTGTATTCCTATCATTCAGCAAGCTATATTCAAGCGTCGCTCGACCCCGGGTGAATACGCTAACGAAAGTTACGTATGATATTCAGATCATCGCACCGTAAAGTGAACTTTGTTTCGATAATACTGACGCCTGTGCTCTAATGTGAGTGCTGACGTTACGCCATACTGTAAGTTACCCTTTGAAATGCCAGTGTTGTCGACGTGCCTGGTAAGCCCACGATGTGCACAAAACTACTTCACTTATGAAAACACGTCGACCCACCTTGTAACGCTTGGCTCAAAGCCAGAAATCGCTTACTCGCCGACTGCTTCGCGCGAAACCGGCTCCCACAAGGCGTGGGAGGACCTGCCGAATTTTTTATTGATTCTTTCTTTCTATCGCATTGCGCAATGCTCCCTCTTAACCGTTTCCTTCCTCCATGCTGGGAAGCATGGTTGCCAGGCTTCGCTACTTTGTGCCATTTTGGCTACTTTTTAGGCCTGTGGCGGCATAAAAAACGTATTGGCTACTTTTTGTCTACTATATTGTTACCTCGTTTTGAGCCAAATTATCAAAATGTTGCGACGTCGCAGCCGCTAGCGTTCGAGTATGTGATGTCAAAACATGGCGGCCAAGGTGTGTTATGCAGCTCCCAAAATGAATTTGGCCCTCCCATTACATAAAAGAGTTTTGGATACGTGGCTAGGACTCAGGGGAAAACTTCCATGGTGCTTCAATTTGCAGACCACCTGTTGCTTAACGCGAATTTAAACTGTAATTAGAAGTGAACAAGAAAATCGTTCAGAGTCCAGAACGATCTGCACTCATCGACATTAGAAATCGGATATCCAACGAACGGACTGTTTTATTCCTCAGTATTAGGTATCGACTACTACTCGATAATTAACTGCTCGGACTTCGCCATTGCGCGGAGAAACGATTGCTGAGAGTCCCTAAAATTTATGCGTCAGCACTGGCAACTGTGATGTTGAGCACACTCATGCCGTACTCATTTATATTACCGCCACAAGGCCGATAGTCCGTCCTCTTAAGAAAACCGTGCAAGATGCGAGATGAGAGTGTCACTTCTGCACCGCCGCAAGAAACTTCGTCATCCTGCACGAAATGATTGCTAAAGTCAAGAATTTATGCTTTAATCTCAGGAATTATTATTTTGAAGGGTTCATTCTGTACTTTCACACACGCGTGGCTACTTTTGGCTACTTTTAATGCCCTTGGCTGATATTGGCTATTTTCTGGCTAATTTTTCCAATTTCCTTGCTCTTTTTTGTCTTTTCGACCTGGCAACCATGTCGGGAATTGGAGCTTCACCCAAGTGCTCGGCAGCCCAACACTTCACTTGCTACAGGCAACAACGACGGTCATGGGTTCATATCGAGGCGACAATGAAATGTCGCAACGTGAAATGACAGGACACCTCTATAGAAGATCAGAGTGTCGGCCGATCGCCAACGAGCCCGCGATCGAGAGAGAGCGTCGATTATTGCAAAACAGCGCATGCAAATGCGCGTGTGCACCTTCGAGGGCCGCAGTTCTGTACGCTCGCCGGCGCCGGATGTTTCGCGTACGACGCCTCCACTATAAGGTATGTGTTATAAAAGGTTCACTTAAAGATAAACAGCCCAGAGCACTATGCGTGCATGCAGTCGCCTACTGGCGTAGCCAGGCGGTTTCAACCCCCTTCCCCCGAAATTTTTCAGCTTTGCATGTGTGTGTGTTACACGCGCACATACAAACGCACGTACAACCACACAAAGAATGGTTGAACCCCTCCATCCGAAAAAATTTCTGGCTACGCTACTGCAATCGCCAGTGTACAAAGAATGTCTTTGTGGGCAGAGTCTAAAACATATACTATACTAGAACGCTCACCAGATCACCGAGATTTGCGTGGATAGAGTCTATACAAATATTTTTTATCCACTTAAAGGTAAAATGATCGCGGGCTATAACCGTTAATATCACATTATGATGAAGTGAAACATTAATCTTAGTTACAGGTAGTTCATTGCGTTTGTGTTGCGGGAGCCAGTGCCACCGCACGGCCGGCTTGACTGTGACACATGCTGCGCAGTGGCGATGCGCGTAGCCCATTCGTGCGCTTTAAAAGCCTGTGCACCGGCGCGTGAGAGTCGGGAGCGGACTGGCGGGCAGTGCGGTGAGCGGTGTGTTGTCATGGTTGTTGTGCGTCCCGCCGGGGGCAAGGATAGCGGCCTGCTAGTTGCGCGAGGTGACATTTCGTTATTCAAGTCTTTTCGAACTGTTTACTAACTAATAAATGCGTTTCAATTTTGAAATGCCCCGCCACGGTGGTCTAGTGGTTATGGCGCTCGACCCGAAGGTCGCGAGATCGAATCCCGGCCGCGGCGGCCGCATTTCGATTGAGGCGAAAATGTTTTAAGCCCGTGTACTTAGATTTAGTTGCCCGTTAAAGAACCCCAGGTGGTCGAAATTTCCGGAGCCCTCCACTACCGTGTCCCTCATAATCATATGGTGGTTTTGGGACGTTAAACCCCAGGTATTATTATTAGTTTTGAGCCGTCTCATAAGACCTTCCTTGGGCAGACGACACGAACCCCCCTTCAGTGTGCACTAAAAAATCGCGAAAAGCAATCACTGCACGTCAGAGCGAAGCCACGGTTTGAGCTCCTTGCTCAGTGTACGCGAGAAGCCGTCTACCGAGAATATTTAATCTATCGTGCAGTTGAATACGTTGTTCTTTTTATTGTGTGCGCTCTGTGATGTGACATGCTCATACTGGTGCGTCGGAATTATCACGGTGATTGCACCATGCGGACAGTTCTTTCGTTTGAGGAGGCACTTGAAGCGAGGCGTCTGTGCTAACCGTAGATGACGTATAAGAGTGCTTTAAACTTACGGTCAATCCTCTGGTTCTGGTGTAAACCGTAAAACCGGATCCACTTTGTACGGGAGCGAAGACTTCATGTATTCACAGACCCAACCGCCCTCGCATATTTTGTGGCGCAGGGAGATTACAAAAATCGTTTGTAATATTATCAGCCATTCACGTACACTCTAAAGCTTCTAGCTTAGCTAGTTAGAAGTTAGCGCGCTAAGAGGGACAACCTTCTTCGTGTTTCGCCCCGCCACGGTGGTTTAGTGGTTATGGCGCTCGACTGCTGACCCGAAGGTCACGGGATCGAATACCGGCCGCGGCGGCTGCATTTTCGGTGTAGGCGAAAATGTTTGAGGCCCGTGTACTTAGATTTAGGTGCACGTTAAAGAACCCCAGATGGTCGAAATTTCCGGAGCCTCCACTACGGCGTCTCTCATAATCATATGGTGGTTTTGGGACGTTAAACCCCAGATATTATTATTCTTCGTGTTTCTGTCATCTTGTTCTTTTCCGTTTGCGGGCAGCATATTTTTCATAAGCAAATGCTTACGAATGTCGGGACAGTTCGCAAGAGGAAACAGCACGAAATTTACTTCAAGAGTTTTTTTATTTATTTATTTACTTTAATGACTCTCTTTCCGCTTCCAGAGTTCAGTGACGCAAGTGGTTCAAGGTCGTCGTATATCGCCCAGGCGCACTCACGAGAGGCGTCCCGCAAAAAAATCGGCGGTGCCAAAGGACAGACTGTCCGAGTGATAAGTTGCGAAGAATGTACATCAGCTCGCTCGCGCATGTGCCTCTTCATAATTCTAGAGGGCCAACGTAATCGCACGTTAAATAACGACCAAACAAGAAAAAGACTGCGATACGGATGTCTGCTGCGAGTGTTGGAATGACGCACATGCGACAGCTCTGCGATTCAATTCGAGATCTGTTGTGTAACTGCCAAAAGAAGCGGCGCTCGCGATACCGAACTGTGGTGGACACGGGAGGAGGGAAGGACGGCGGTATAGTGGAGAGGCAGCCTCGCTTCAGACGACGGCAAGAGATAGGCGATCGTAAAATCCGCCCCCTCGGCGACCTTCGCCACTCGCCGGCGAGGCTTCTGCGAGAGTGCTTGCCGCTGCTTGGCACGCCGTTTATACTGCAAGCCACGACTGTAAGAAAACGCCATCCTGTAGAGAAGTGACGCAGCTAGCGGGGTGGTTTGGGGGGTTCAAAGAATCCCCCCCCCTCCCGCCCCCCCGACCTCCACGAAATGTTGCATTTTGCATGCGTATATATACGCGCATACATACAAACGCACGCACGAACATACATAAAAAGGGGTAGGTCGAACTCTCCCCCCCCCCGCCCTTTTATATACAAAAAAACAATTTCTGACTACGCCCCTGCAGTAGAGTCACGAGAAAGGAGAACAAACGGTGGGCCGGGATTGAAGGAGAGGCGGAGGCATTTCCAAGTTTAAAAGCTCTGTGAGGGCTTACGGCTAAGCCTAGTCCTGTTTGCTTCTACTATTTCGTCCGATGTTTCCCGTGCGTGTTGCACTTTACGCATGATCAAGATGTACCAACTCACTCAAGTTTCTATATTATTGCTGACGGCTGACTTCGAAGTCATATTTTACAGCAAGTTACTAGCCCCCGTCCTATTTCTCTCTAAACTTTCATCCTTCCATCCGTCAATGTTCTTTAACATGTGTATTCATGTTAGTCAGTCCAATGCACCTCCGACCCCCATCTTTACCCTCCTTCTTTATACTAACTCTCTCTCTCTGTTCTTCTCTAGCCTACATCTCTTTAGGCGCTTCTCTGCTTCACCACCTACGCCCGAGAATTATATTTCAAAACACACTCGAGTGCCATGCTTCGTTGTAATCCAGTGAGGTGGACACTATAAACAGCTCCTCTCGATGGCACAATAGCTCAACTTTTGTAGCCAGCATCCGTACTTGAAGGCGCTGATGCAGGAACAGCGGAGAAGCAGCTTGCTGCCAGAGGCCTAAATGTCACTGAACCCACTCTCAACTCCCGGCTTTACGTTACGGCACGCTACATTTTGATTACACAAAGGATCGCTCTTTGATCAAGCGGTGTTTGTAGGTGACATGATGCGTCAGTATATGTGTACAAGAGTTAGAACAAGAGTTCCGTTCCGCGGCGCATGATCTTCCGGTTTACATACTTCTCAGTGGCCAAGCCAAAAAAAAAATAAAAAAGAAATTGGTGAAGCTTGCACTAAGCCGCGCAAGGCTTGACACAACTAACACAGCGAAATTGGACGATTCTGAAGACTAATCCGGTTGCTTCTAGGTGGTTCCTAGGCCTTACCTAGGTGATGAGGGCTGTTTCTAGGTTGCTTCTAGGTCGTTACTAGGCTTTAACTAGGTGATGCTAGGTTGTTTCTACGTTGATTCTCAGCTCAAAAAGGTTCGAGTTAAACCACACAGTCACAGACACAACACGGATGTCCAAACTCCAGAGACAGAAACTCGCGCTGAAACCAAGCGTTCGCATCTCTCATAGATCTATGGGCAGATCGTCCTTAGCGTAGGCCTTCCATCGCTTCCGAGTCTTCTAGCAGCCGCCGTTGCCTTTCCCGTTCCCTAGTGTTGGGCGAACTGTCGCCTTCTTCCTATTTAGTTGACTAGTGGTCAGTAGTGGGAGTTGCCCAATTTCGGTGGCACATACCCGTTTAGGATTATGATGGTTTTTTGATGGGCCGCGCAAATTTCTGTGGCACATACCCGTTTGTTGGGCTAACTGTTGCCTTCTTCATTTTTAGTGGACCAGTGGTGAGTAGTGGGATTTGCCGAATTTCTGTGACATACATGCCTGATAGGCTGCACCGGATAGACCACACAGGATAGGCCGCACAAGCTACGGCTGCCTTAAAGGGACACTAAAGAGAAACAATAAATTGGTTTAGATTGATAAAGTGTGCTCGGAGAACTCTTGCGTAGTTTATTTCACCACCATAGGTTTATAATTAGAGGAGAAAACCAAGTTCAAAAGTATCATTTTTAAATTTCGCGCCGAACTTCGTAATTCATGACGTAAATCATTTCAAAGAGCATTTAACGTATTTTGGCGCCACTGGCTCGACGAAATTTCCACAAACTCGTCATGTCAAGTCTCTGACCCCCTCAGAGGACAATGTACTTCGATTTAACCGATTAGGAACTACGTAGTCCAATGCAGGCGCCGTCAAAAATATGTGTTGTCACGGCAAATGGTGCGGGAACTCCAAGGTGGCGTCGCCACCTGTATTTTCTTTTTGCGCGTTTTCTCGCTTATTAAGCGTCTTCTCGCAGCAAGCGTGATGTTTTTGGTATCGTGGAAGACTACTTTACTAATGCAAGAAAAATCGTTTAGCTCTTTAGTGTCCCTTTAAACAGCCTCGCTGATAAAATTCATTTTGAAGGGGTAGGGGGGCGGGGCGGGGTTCAGACCCTCTATGTATGTTCCTAAGTGGGTTTGTATGAGTGTGTGATATGCACAGATGCAATGTTTAAAAAATTCGGGGGGCGGGGAGGGGAGGCGTGGTCAGGGTACGGAGATGTCGGGGACATCTCCGCGCACTCTCTTTCAAAATAACTTGGCACTGGCATATAAGCTACAGATGACGTCAGCCACTGACAGGAAGGTGAGTGCCGTCTTCTTCAGTCTCCAACACAGCCGCAAGCCAATTATCGAGCGCCTGAGCATGCCACCGTTGGTTGTGCCAACGACATAGACAAGAGGCATAGTACCAAAAGCGTCGTCCTAAATGTTTATTTCACTGCATTTTTTACAGCGACGTTGCTAAGTTTGCGGGAATGCACGAAAAGATGTCCTTTCTTTGTTTTCTTTTTTCTAAGAACCATAAGGTGATCTAACGCATTATTTTCGCGCAATATGTTCATCACTGTGTGTTGTTATTGGCAGCGCCGTGATTAGCGACTACCACCGTGCAGAAATTCTATAGCTAAACTTGCTTAACAGCATTGATGAGCAATCACGAATTTATTTCGCATCTACATTTGTATACAATTGAGTACTTAACCATATCGAGTACTTGTGTACCTAATTAAGTACATGTGAACCTCCAAGTGTAAATTGTAAAGGATTTCACAAATGAAATATCCTTTCAATTGCCGCTGTGCATTCAATAAAAAAATTGCCTGACGCAATTGCCTGACGCGATTGCTTGCCGAATAGAAAATTGCGTGCCTGACGTACTACTTTCTTTCTTTCTTTCCTTCTTTCCATCTTTCTTTCTTTCTCTCTTTCCTTCCTCTCTTTCTTTCCTTCTTTCTTTCTTTCCTTCATTCTTTCCTTCTTTCCATCTTTCTTTCTTTCGTTCTTTCTTTCTTTCCTTCACATTGTGCAATGCTCCCTCCTAACTGATTCCTTCCTCCATGCAAGGAATGGGACGTTCATCCACATCACTTGCTACAGGCAACAACGACGGTCATGCGTTCATATCCCGGCAACAATGAAATGTGGCATCGTGGAATGACAAGCGACACCGATAAGAGATCGGACTGCCACATCAGAAACAGCAGATTGCCGACTATTGGCAGCGAGATCGACCTATAGGTGGCAGCAGCGTCGCCGCGTTAGTGGAGAGGCGGCGCTTCGTTGTGAGCAGTTTCAGCCGATTGTAGGCGAATAAAATGCGTTGATTGCTGCCTACTGGTAATATATACACTCCTCATTGTTTAATCGATGCACGAAGATCATCCAACGTTCCTATTACTAGTGAGAGAAGCGCAATCTGCCAGGAAAGGATGCCCCGACCTGGATGACAGTCTGCGCTTACGCACTATATGACGTTTTTTGTTGTTTTTTCTGTACCTCTTTAGCTTGTGTTCTGTGTACGCACTGCTGTAGCACGACTGAACTACTTAAGTGTTTACTTCTTGTTCATTTGTACACCAGCCCATATTCCTGTGCAATGAGTCAATAGCACTGTTCACGCGAATACGCATACGCACGTAAGAGTTGAGCACAGAGCTTTCATCGATTGATTGCGTGCACGACAGTGATGCAACAAAGGTCCGGCTGTTTTATGAAATAAGTGTCTTTTTTTTTTTTTCAAAGTAATAATGTCCGCTGCCTTCCATCAATTTATAACAACTCCACACAAAAGCTAAAGATAATGTAAAAAAAGGATGAGGTTTTGCGTGAAATTATACGACATAAATGTAAGGCACGCCGTCGGGCTAAGCACACGGGTGGTTCTGCATAAATTTCTCCCCAAGTTGAAATTGCGCGAGGCAACTCCGTTTTCTCACTGCCGTGTCATTCCATTGTCTGTTTTATCTTTTCTTTTTTTTTAGGGACAGTTTGAGTGCCGAAGTCTCAGACTTCACTCGATAGAAATATTTCGCTGGAGCGCAACTAAAGCGCAACTAAAGCTCATCATGAATTACAGTGCCGCAGTTAAACACCTAACAACAACGCAAAAGTGCATGAGCCTCGTTTTTGTTTACCACCGAGTCGCTAAAACGCTGCATTCACACACAATTTAATGCTCCTCATGTTTGGGACTATGCCAAGCGCACTTTACGATGTGCTTGAACAAGAAAGCGGCATCAACACTGAAATGATTCCGGCGAACCAAGGATAGGACACCGATACACAGCCCTCTCGAAATTCGCACTCACTGATCTTATTACAATGCGCATGCGCCGAGCAAGCCCATTTGCTTCTGTACACCATGTTAGGTATACGTACGAGCAGTTAAAATCGCGCTAACATGACAGAACAAACCACCCTTTGAGAACGTGCAGGACGTACGCGCACATGCAAACACGGCGTGGCTAGCAGACGACGCAGGGAGCAATCCACACTAGGCGCGCTTCAGCCAGTAGCCGCCAGGCGGCGACTCCGCTCGATCTCGCGGCCAATAGCCCACGATCGAGAGAGCACCATTTAATGGAAAACGGCGAATACAAAAGCGCACGCGAGCGGCGCAACTCGAGGGCCGTATTCCAGTGTACGCTCGCCGGCGCCGGCGTTTTCACGCACGACGCCGCCGAAGCCTATACGAGTTATAAAAGCTTCGCTTAATATTCAGCAATTATACCAATAGTTTCAACATGTCTCCAAAGAGCGTTCGGTGCACGATGCACTGTAACTGTATGCAGGATGTTATTTTTCTTAGGCAATACAAATCTTTTATAAAAATTCCATGACAGCCAGGCTCCTTTCGTTTTCGCACATGAACTCTATGTCGAGGCGGAAATACTTTTCCGTAGCTAAAATTACGTTTACGTAGCTGATTAAGAAAAACGCGTTAATTAACTTTTTTTAATTATTGACCTGAGGGCAGTTGTTTATATCAAAAAGTTGTAGTGCGTGCAAGTTTATGGTATACCCATTATTTAAAAATCGCAAAAGTTGCACTTAATTAGAGATATCCATCATCGAATTTTAAGGCCGATACCGAAACTGACCGGTGCGCAGGAAACGCAAGCGCTCTAATACGTCAGATCGGAATTATACCTCGACAAGGAAGTGTCGAAGTTAAAGCAAGGCGTGCCGCAGCAGAATCTCTTCAGGAAAATCGGCAAGCATTCTGAAATACAGTAAATAACAGCTCATTGTCTGCGTGCAATGTGTGATGCTTGTCTGTTTCTTTCTTGCAGGCGCGAAAACCTATTTCGGCCTGTCTGCAAGAAGCGCCGCAGTGGCTACCCACGAGTTTTATGCTTTATAGGGATAGAAAATGTTCATATCGCATTTTTTTTTTTTTGTGCGCAGCTCGAAAGAAACAGATAAGCACCAAACTCCACACGCAAAGGTAAGGCGATCCGATAGGGCAAGTGAGATGACTTGCCGCTTTTCACGAAAAGATACAGCCGCGACGCGCCTTCATTCAAATTTCGTCACTCGCCCTGTCACATGTAGTTTCCGGTCTGACGTAACAGAGCGGTCCCGTCTTTTGCGCGCCGGGCGCGGTCAGTGTCGGTATCGGTCCTAAAATTCGATGACGAATATCTCTAATTGAAGTGCAACTTTCGTGATTTCTAAAACATGGGTATGCCATAAATTGGCACGCACTACAACTATCTAATACAAACACATGCCCTCAAGTCAATAATCAAAAAGTTCATTAACGAGCTATTGTTAATTAGTCGCATCAGTGTTATTTTAACTGCTGCAAAGTATTTCCGCCTCGACGTGGAGCTCGTGTGCGGAAACGGCAGTAATCTTACTGTCATAGGATTTTTATGAGAAATCTGTATTGTCTAAAAAAAAAGCGTCTTGTATGTGTAGCTTGTAAATTTTGCTGCCTACCACGCTGTTACGTGTTGTTGTCGTGTTATTTACAGACCTGAAGGACCCTGTTTCGAGGGCGCCGGCGCTGCGCGTCTGCCCCTCGATCAGTCGTCCTACCCGATGATTGCTATATGATGAGAGGAGGTGAAAGAATGCCTCAGACGTAAACAAACGCGCGGGTTCTAGGAAAGGCGTCCCAAGGACTTCGAGAAATTCTCGCAGAGCCGAACAGAAAGGAGCACCTGCCGACGACGTTAATGGCTCGCTGCATGCTATATTTAACTTTCGACAGCACTGTTTCTGCTCTTGTTTTATGGGGGATTGTATGCTTTACAGCAGCGCCCGCGTACGATGCCTCACCAGTGAGAAATTGTTGCCTAAGCTATTCCGACGTTTTCTACGTGCTTCAAGGCTGCGATATGATCGCGAACGCGAACATTTAGGCATTTGGTAATGTCGCATGTCGGGAGAGCAGCAGCAATAAATATGTTTTGTTTTTTTTATACTGAGCCTTCGGAACGTGTGAAGGACACGACTCCGGGAGCCTTTCCTTCTTTTCTTAAATTCGATTATCACGTTAGGACAGTGGTAGGAAATATTGTAGCGCTGAAAACCTGCAGTATGAACTGCCCAACTTTAATGAAACGGCAGGAAGGGGATGACGGAAGCTTGCGATGAAAAAAATCCGTAAACAGGGGGTTTGTGCTCGAGCCGACGTTTCGACAAGTGGACTTGTCTTCTTCAAGGCTGGAACACGAAATTTTAATGAGACTGTTGTCATCCGCAATTACCGACATTCGAGGTGCGTTAACTGTCGCTGCCTTGCTGTTCCGGCATTGGCAGTGAAAGCGTGGCTAGCGCTTGGACGGTTTAGAAGGTCTAGAAGGGTTTAGATGCAAGAGACTGCTGCAGAAACGACGTAGCCAACAATTAACTGCGGGCAACGTGCTGCATGTGCGTTGTGGCACGCACAAGGACGCTATACAGTTTCTGCTACGAATTCAAACTTCCTGCACAACGGAGCGGAGAAACGGACTTTGAAAAAAAAAAACAAGAAAAGAAAACACTTGAGGCTGCAAATGTTGACAATTATCCGTCTGTCTAATCCGGTTCACCATCGGTGCGACGTCATTCTTTTTACGACCGTCATTCATTGCACCAACAAGATCCAAAGGAATCGAATGTCTGATGTTATTTTCGTAACTTGCACACCTTTCCGGACAACACTTAGCAGGATTTTGAGCTCTTTTTGCATATGAAGGCAAACAATGTGCCCATAGGTTTATGGTCGGTAAGGTGCGTGATCCAAGCTGCTGCAGTGTTGCTAAAGATATGCTAAGCACGTCCAATCCGCCTCGCCTTCCTGCGCTCAATGTGTGCGCACGTTTATGTACTTATTTTTTCTGCGTACTTTCGCATTTCTAAGTTACTTTCGGTTACAAATCAAAGGAGGGCATAAGCATTAGAGCTGTGCACGGGCCGTATTTCCGAGCCCGAGCCCGGCCCGGGCCCGCTGACTTTGTCGAAGGCCCGCCCGAGCCCGGCGGCAAAGGGCTGCGAGCCCGCCCGTCCCGGCCCGACGTACGAAAGCACAATCCCGGGCCCGGCCCGGCCCGGCCGGGCTTTTTGATGGTTCGCTGCGAAAACAAAACATCGTTTTCCGGTAATTTGGCATTTTATTGAGCCTATCGAATATGATCAAACGACACACAACGAACAGTCTATTACACAGATTTACAAATTACAAGTAGACGGCCTCATGCCAGCAACAATGAAGTTGGCTCGCCAAAGCCGTCACGTGTATGGGGTATGCCCATGCAAGCCTCAGCTTGCACGAAGGCGATTTATACGTCGGGTCGCTGTCGCGTGCATTTTCACTCATATATAACGTGAACAGTCGCGTGGCGGCATCACTAGCTCAGGTGGTGTTACTTCTCTGTTTGTCGGAGTGCAACAGAGGCAGTGCTTTACCTGCTCCCCTTTTATTTAAAGTAGCGAATGGAAAGGAAAAGCGGTAAAGGGCGGTCGCGGAAAAGGCGTTGATGCGTGCTGGAAAACAATTCACGCTCATTCTCTATATTTCGGGCTTGAGCCGGGCTTTACGCAGGGCCCGAGCCCGGCCCGATGAAACTGCAAGTAGCCCGAGCCCGGCCCGGGCCCGAGGTGAAAATACGTCGGCCCGCCCGAGCCCGGCCCGCGGGCCGGGTCGGGCTTGGGCTTTCGGGCTACCCGGAGCCCGTGCACACCTCTAATAAGCATACAAATCGACACTCCGAACTCACGAATTTGCTATCGCTCTGAGAACTTGTACCTCGGAACATAAATAGTTGCTACTCCAATCGGCACGCGTATACGAAACGTCCCATTGTTGCTTCTGTCTTTTAAAGACGGTAGTCTTTCTTGGACTATACTTGGACGCAGAATTTTTAGTCTGTCTGTCTGCCTGTGTCTGTCACACGATTCAGCCACCCGGCCAAGGTTTAAGCACTTCCTGAACGCCCAGCCGTCTTGAACTGGTAGCTACGTTCATGCTTGGGAACATTGTCAATGAAAAAGCAAATATTACGCATATCTGAGGCGCAACATCAATACGCAAGTATTAGGTAGTGTGTTCCTTTACTATAAAATACGTACATATGTAATTCTGAAGACCCTAGTGTTTCTTAGGCTGTGCTGAAAATGCGACGCTATGCACGAGAAAGCCCTCTGCTGACGATATGGTGCTGCCACGTGGCAGTGGCCCTGGGAACAGCATCACGGGTGGCCGCGGATGAGACCAGGACTCATGTAGTACGGCCGGCAGAATACTATCGTCTTTCGACGGCATTTGCAGCGAAGCACGCAGATACGCCGCCATTTTTTTTCGATAACTCAGACCAGACCGACAAACCAGGGGCGTAGCCAGAAATTTTTTTCGGGGGGGGGGGGGGTTCAACCACACTTTATGTATGTTCGTGCGTGCGTTTGAATGTGTGCGTGCCTATATACGCAAGCAAAACTGAAAAATTTCGGGGGGGGGTTTGAACCCCCCCAACCCCCCCCCCCCCCTTGGCTACGCCCCTGCGACAAACTATTGTCGGTCTGGTCCGAGTATTATTGGCTAATTGATTGACAAGCACAATGCCTATTTAAGAGCGGTAAAAGGGCACAAGAAACTGGGACACAAAGAAGCCACACAGGGCACACAAAGCGCTAAATATGGACCAACGTGCCTAGATTGCCACTTTGGGGAACAATGCCTATATTTGAATGGCGATACATTTGAAACGTGTTTCTCCGCACGAGGTGAATAAGGTCTCGCGTCTGAACACACCGATGTCTGTCCTATAACATCGCAACTGCTCCCGCTACAGTATTTCCGGCACGTATAGTAGCTCTTCGGGGAGGAGTCGCGAGAGTCCAGTTGAACTATAACGTGACTCCGTTAGCGATGAAACAATGCGTGGGAAGGCATGCACTGCTGTGTCGAATGGAAAAAAAAAATTAACAATTCGGCGCACGCTTTCGAAGCTCGTTCGTGGTGAGTTTTCCTGCATAACGTTTTCATTTTATTTTTTAGGGGCGAAGCTTCTTAAGCCCTGGGTCTGTCCTTCTGTGACCGGTTTGTAACCACTCGTCAACGTCATCTTCTTCTACTGCATACCAGAACGCGCGCTTCTCGCGAGCTAGTATGCAGTTCTGGTATGCAGTCGCAGAAGAAGACGACGTTGACGAGTGACTCTCGTGCGTGTTCGCCTGTGTGGCATTCTTTCTCCTTTACTGCGCGCGTTCTGGTATGCAGTAGAAGAAGACGACGACGTTGACGAGTGACACTCTCGTGCGTGTTCGCCTGTGTGGTGTTTTCTTCTTTACTACGTCGTGGGTCTGTCCTTCCTCTGTGACCGGTTCGTAACCACCTAGTTGTATGACTAACTCAGCAGGTGGCGCTAGTGTGAGTGACGCCATGATGACGTCAATCGCACGTGACTGACGCAATAAACGGCAATCGCTCTTGACGCGCTTCCTCTTTCGCAGCGAGTCACCGGATGGAGCAGGTGGCTGTAGACAGCAGACGAACAAAATAAAAGAACAAAATAAAAGTTGATTTGTATATACGCACACAGTCTCACGTCTTTCTTAATGATGTAATGGGCGAACTTTCACGGGAGGGTTACGGTTTTACCGATGATCTCCCCCTCTCGAGCTTCGCCCACTTATCATCATTCATTCCGTGGATATGGCGTGATTTTTTTGTTCTGCTCATTCTGGAGTGAGGAAGCGCTTAAGAGCTCAGCCTGTTAAACGGTTAGAGCTTCCCATAAATCATTGCTTGCTGCGAGGATTACGTATAACTAGCTGGTTATAATACGGGTAAACGGCAGCTGCGCGGGTAATTTATTCCTGCTGGCTACCTGTCCCGACGGTCTCTAGTGGTTGAGGTGCTCGACTGCTGACCCGAAGGTCGCGGGATCGAACCCCGGCCGCGGCGGCCGCATTTCGATTGAGGCGAAATGCTTGAGGCCCGTGTACTTAAAGTTGCACGTTAAAGAACACCAGATGGTCGAAATTTCCGGAGCCCTCCACTACGACGTCCCTTATAATCATACCGTAGTTTTAAGACGTAAAACGTCAACAATTATTGTTCCTGCCAGATTTTCGGTTAGCGCTGTTTGCTGAGAGCGTGGCAACATGTAGCGAAATATGAATTGGTCCATGTAAGCAGCAGGGAGCTTGACTACAGACGTACGCGCATACCTTTTCTAAGGATTACATATCCGCGGCAACGGTCTCGCACACGTGTCCTCCGGAGCCGTTGCTCCATGTGGCCATGGGGGCGAGACGCACGGGGCTTTTAGGCATTCCAGCGCGCTTCACAGAAGGCATGCGAGGACGAGATTTTTATTTCCCCATCCTAAAGGGCGAACTGGAGGCCCCACTTAATTATTGAACAGTGCAAAGAACAAAAAAATTATGCGTGCCTTTAACTGACTTAACGTCGCGAAGGCCAATGAAACGGCGAAGCGTTCTCCGTCGTAGCGCTAAGCTTCACGAAACTTCACAAGCATTCCAAAGCAATTCGAAGCCAGTAGATAGGTTAGTGCAAGCTATAAAGTGGTTGAGCGGTTTCTTTTTGCAACATCTTCGGAAATGTCTGGTCGTTCCTCAACCTCATTGAGCTTGGGCAAAGCTGTGGTAAATCGGTGCTACTTCTGGCCGTTACTCACTCTCAAAGGCGGCATTTTACCGGCAAGCAAAGAGTCCATACCCGATAGGCTAATGATGAAGAGGGGGCGCGCATAATACGGCACACACATATGCAGGCCGTTTACGCATCTGGCGTTCCATTGCAAGGAGCGCAAAGAAGGTATACTTGCAAGCCCCTGTTTTGACGAACAACAGTAATGCACAGGCACAAGGGCTCCACGCAGAGGGAGATTATAGAGGCCTTCCATATCGGGAAGGAGGGGCCCAGTTGCATTATCACCCATCTAGTAATCTGCAGGAGGATGAGATATAGCCTTTCTAGAACGACACGTGAGATAATCGCTGAGCGCTGGTTTTTGTAATGTTTTTTTTTTATCTGGTCAAACTGCGTTTTAAATATGTTATTTTTTCCCTGAATAACGAAGTCAGCTGCTAGTAGCGCGTCGTCCTGTGTCCATCTTTCCTTGAGTGCCGTGTTATTCGCGCCCTCTTTTCAGCATGAACCAATACCAACTAGCCCAACTTTTTATTATGCCGCTAGGCTAGTTATAGACGGCCTCTTCAAGTTTAGGGGCCCGGAGGTGAGTATAGTGGGGCCTGCCTAATTTCTACGCCAGACACCTGCGAGGAGCTTCTTGGCACGTACCCGTGCTTCTATAGGTCGTCGCTAGGCTTTAGCTAGGTGATGCTAGGTTGTTTCTACGTTGATTCTCAGCGCAGAGAGGTTCGAGTTAAACCACACACAGTCAGAGACGCGACACGGATGTCCAAACTCCAGAGACAGAAACTCGCGCTCAAACCGAGCGCTCGCATCACTCATAGATCTACGGGCAGGCCGTCGTTGGCGTAGGCCTTCCACCGCTTCAGGGCTTTTTCGCAGCCGCCGTTGCCTTACCTGTTCCCTAGCCCCCACTCCCTCCGAAATTTTTTCCCACGGAATACAGAGCACAAAATGACACTCGACCCCACTTACCTGCCCGGACCCCATGTTGGAACAAGGAGGTGCCCCCCCCCCCCCCCCCCTACCCCGAAAAAAATTTCTGCCTATGCCACTGCAGCCCCTCCGCCTAATAATGAAAGGGAGCGCCAAGTCTGCCCCAGACCTTTAATCAGGAGTACCTGTCCCGTCATCAGCGAAGCGCAGGTTACTGAGATACTCTCCGTTAACTCTTATCCCTAATTCTTCCCAATCTAGGGCCCTGAAAACCTCCTGTAAACACGCGGTGAATAGCATTGGAGAGATCGTGTCTCCCTGCCGTACGCCCTTCTTTATTGGAATTCTGTCGCTTTCTTTATGAAGGACTATAGTGGCTGTGGATGCGCTGTAGATTTCTTCCATTATGTTTATATAGGCTTCGTCGATGCCCTGATTCCGCAGTGCTTGCATGACTGCTGATGTCTCCACCGAATCAAATTGCTTCTCGTAATCTATGAAGGCTATGTATAGGGGTTGGTTGTATTCCGCGCATTTCTCTATCACCTGATTGATAGTATGAATATGGTCTATTGTTGAGAAGCCTGTACGAAATCCTGCCTGGTCCCTTGGTTGATTAAACTCTAATGTCGTATTAATTCTGTTAGCAATTACTTTTGTGAATAGCTTGTAGACAACGGACAGTAAGCTGATGGGCCTGTAATTTTTCAGGTCCTTGACGTCCCCTTTCTTATGGATCAAGATGATGTTGGCATTCTTCCAAGATTCTGGTATCCTCCCTGTCGAGAGACACTTCGTATACAGGGTGGCCAGTTTCTCTAACATAATCTCTCCACCGTCTTTCAACAAGTCTGATGTTACCTGATCCTCTTACCTGAGATGGAGAGTATCTCAGTAACCTGCGCTTCGCTGATGACATTGCATTGATGAGTAACGCGGGAGACGAATTACAGCTCATGATTACTGAACTGGATACGGAAAGTAGAAGAGTAGGTCTGAAAATTAATATGCATAAAACTAAAGTAATGTGGAACAATCTTGGCAGAGAACAGCGCTTCGCGATAGGTGGCGAGACGCTGGAAGTTGTAAAGGAGTACGTCTACTTAGGACAGCTAGTAACCGCGGAGCCGAACCATGAGAGTGAAATAACTAGAAGAATAAGGATGGGATGGGGCTCATTCGGCAAGCATTATCAAATCATGAATAGTAGTCTACCACTATCTCTCAAGAGGAAGGTATATAACAGCTGCATCTTACCGGTACTTACCTACGGAGCAGAAACCTGGAGACTTACAAAGAGGGTTCAACTTAAATTGAGGACGACGCAGAGAGCGATGGAAAGGAAAATGATAGGTGTAACCTTAAGAGACAGGAAGAGAGCAGAGTGGGTCAGGGAACAAACGGGGGTTAAGGATATCATAGTTGAAATTAAGAGGAAGAAATGGATATGGGCCGGCCACGTAGCACGTCGGCAGGATAACCGGTGGTCATTAAGGGTAACTGACTGGATTCCAAGAGAGGGCAAACGCGTGAGGGGAAGACAGAAATTAGGTGGGTAGATGAGATTAAGAAGTTTGCAGGTATAACGTGGCAACAGAAAGCACAGGACCGGGTGGATTGGCGGAACATGGGAGAGGCCTTTGCCCTGCAGTGGGCGTAGACAGGCTGATGATGATGATGATGATGATGACCTGTCCCGTCATTTGACACAGGTATTTGACGATAGTGACGGCCGAGGACCTCTGATATTGCATTCCAATAACTGCTTACATCTTAACTTTACTCACGGAAAACGGGAGACCAAAGGCAAGCCGTTGTGAAAAGCACGTGATCGCTTCGTTTTCATTTTTTTTTCATTCATTACGAAGCTTATTTTCTGTCGAACTCGACCAAACCGTGGCGGGGGGTGGTGGTGGGGGGGGGGGGGGGGGGGGGGGGCGCTGCGATGAAACTTGGCCCACCCTAAAGTAGAACACTGCGCACGCCTATGGGTGAATGAACGTGCCACAAAGCTGAAATATCGCAAGCATCTTACGCGTGACGTTTACGCGACGTCTTGCGGCGGGCAGTTAACGAAGATTAAGGAAAAAGAAGAAAAATGTACGCAAATGAGTTTTAATGCGCATATCACATACGGCTGTTATCGGCTGACATTTAGCTAGCTTTCCGGGAGAACTCTTCGTTACATCTCATTCAAATTGATTGAACATATCAGGCATACTCCGTTCTTCGGAAGATCTCGCTACCTTGCCTCCAGCTTTGATTGCGGGCCCCAAAATTATAGATTATTTTGTCTCTTTGATTATTTCTAATATCTTCACGTTCTGGTTCTAAGATCTCATATGTGTTCGCGACTACTAACCTTAGTTCATCTGTTTTTACCCGGACTAGTGCATCGCTGGCCTTGTTTATAGCGGAACTGTAAATGGCACACCTACTTGATTTTGCGGTGTCCATGCGTGTACAAAAAGAAAGAATCCGCGTGACCTCCTCCGAATGTCCCTACATAGCTACACATGATGACGTCATTAAAGGGACACTAAAGGCAAATATTGAGTCGACGTTGATTGTTGAAATAGCGGTCCAGAAACCTCGTAGTGCTACTTTTGTGCCAAGGAAGTCCTCATTTTGAAATAAAATCACGTTTTAGTAGTCCGCATCGCGTTGGCGCACTTCAAGTCACCGCTGCCGTGCCCAACGTTGCCCGCCTTTACTGCGCGGCGGCGTGCACTGGCGGCATGCGCCATTCGGGCATCCGGCAACATCACATGCATGCGGCATTTTGTCGAACTTTCTGTCACAGCGACTTTCACGAGCGCGCAAGCACACGCGCGGCAGTACGCGATACCGAAACTACCACCGTTTTCGCCGGGCGAAGCGCAGATCGGCGAAAACGGAACCTTTGAACCACGCGCGCCGTTCCCCATGGCAACGTCAAAGAGGTTCTTTTTTCCATGAATCAAACAGAAACGAACAAACAGCATTTTATTACGTCTCTTGATGCACGGAAGGTTCTTTTTTTATTGCTGCTAGTTTGATTACTAGCGATTAATTGTAGGCAGACTCTCATACGTCATCGGGATCATTTTGAAAATGTGCCGCTCGTGGCGCTCATCGTGTGATACATTTAGCTTAATTTCTCGGTAAGTAGGGCACTGCTGTTGATAATATTGTCGTTTTAGAATGAATGAATGAAACAACTTTATTGCGAGTTCCGGCTAGTTGCTGGTCCGGGCCAGACCGCTCAGATGGCAATAAAATGGAAAGACTTTTCGTCTGTGTCTTTGTGTTGCGTGCCCAATATTATCATTATGCGCTCAGATGGAGGACGGGAGATCTTGTCTTCCACAAGCCTCCCTGGCCTGCTGGATAGCCCAGGTTTGGTCCTGTAGATCGGAGCTGAGCAGCGTTTTAGACGTTGTCATACATTGAGCTTTCACTCTGACATAAATTGTTATTTGCCTTTAGTGTCCCTTAAATGACATGTCGATCGGTCGAAGGTGGGCCGATCCCGGAGGCAGTTCGACACCGTGTCACCCGTGTGAGGTGGGGAAAGTTTCATTGTAGTGGTGCGAATTTCGTGCGTGTTTCGCCACGTCAATGACGTCATTCGAGTCTATAGGCGTTGCTTGACGCGGTCGTTGTGAGAACGCCCGATGAGCAGCGCGCTTATCAAGAACGCTGACGAGAGCAGAGACAGGAGTGCGCCCGTGAGCTCAGCGGGTCACCCACGTTCAAGGAGTGCAATGGCTCCAACTTTTTATCGACAAATTTCACTCTTTCTTTGGGTGTGTGAAATTGGGATAAATCGTTGGCTTAACTATAGCTTGTGAACACATTCACCTTGTACTAGTTTATATCATGCAAAGCACTGCTGTCAACGCAGGGGACGGAATCTATTTCGTTATTGCTTCCCGGTCCAAACTTTTCCAGGTTCACTTCCATTTATTGCGCTTGACCCGAAAGAATGTAATGTATTCGATATTGTCAATCAGTTCTTTTCCTCGATCTCTAAAAAATTGGGGCAGCTATATGCACTAAAGGTGCAAAGACTGAGGAAACAGTGGAGTTGGTGGCCTTCCCATATAGCATGTCTGCAACCTCCAACTCGCCTCCGCTAAAGTATGTCAGCAGTATGGCAGCTACCCCCACGACAGCTGTACACTGAGTATTCGCCATTCTGACTGTTTTAACGAATTCACATAGAACTTCTCTACTTCTAGATTATCACGAGCGGACGTAGCACATGCGCAGGATTCTTAGGCGAGTGGGGTGGGATGGTGAAGGGGGGGAGGGGAGGGGGCCACTTTCACCGCAGCTCCACCGCCCTCACATATTCGAGTCGAGTGCAAAAGAAAAATTACGCTTCGCAAAGGAAGCAAAAAAATAAAAATTTAAAAATAAGCGATGACGTGCTTCTTAGCTTTCCGGGGGCAAAGGTGGGAATGAACAGTTCTTGTAATTTAAGGGTTCTCGGCCGCCATTATCGACAAAAACAAAACCTGTCAGGCCACTAACCCTACACTTTAAACAATGACGGTAAAGATATGGGCAGACTTGGCACCCCCATTTGACGACAAGCCCCCCCCCCCCTTGCTTCCATGTACGCACGCCTATGGACTACTACAGCAAAATCTTGTATTACTTATTACACGTACGGCGCAGCCCCCATAGAAACGAAACCAACGAAACTGCCAGGAAGTGGTCATTTCCGCTCTCTCGCGTGAATAATAATAAGTGATGTCAGGCAGAGCGCGCTGAAATTGAAACTCCTGGCTTCCTGTGTCGCAAGGGCGCTGACGGTGCGACGCGTGCAAACAGCAGTCAGCTTAGAACCCCCCCCCCCCCCCCCCCCCCCCGGATGACGTCCAGGCGCGTTACAGAATCCTGATCAAACAAAACACTTGGCACACATAACGGCAGATTTTTTCTGCGTTCATCTAATCTTACTACTGTTCACAGCAGCTTGCCCGAACCAGCCCTTTTTCATTTGCACTTCTTGTGCCATATTTCGCTGGACATAGTTCTCAAGGGCATACATTCTCGCGATTTCCGCGTCGTCGAGTGGAAGCAGTCTACTTACACAATATTGGTGTTCGTCAGCCCACTGAAATAACGGGAGCATTCCAGTTCGACGCAATGTGTTGGCCCGCTTCCACAAGTAACTGCCGAGGTACTGCTGGTAGTGCGGGACATCACAGATGCCCGCTCTTCATCAATCACAAAAGGTCGTCTTACTCGATCCCCACGTGCAACGGGTCTGAACCAGCATCGTTAAAAAAATTGCTCATGTTATTTTTACTTTTAAACAGCCTCATTTTTACCAACCGACGTCGTGCCAATGCTCATCATACACGAACGTCTCGTTTCCGCGAGGAACTGCTGGCAACATTTAAGCAGGAGTCAGCGGTTGCCATAGGGAATTCTTCGCAAAATTCGAGTTCGTGTAACTAACAGAGTACACGCGACCTAAGCACTCGTACGGTTTTGGATCCTAGGTGGGGTATATATTTTATTTATTTTTTCCTTCAATGCTGTGCTCACTGGCGTAGCTAGCCAAGGGAGTTGAGGAGGTTCAACCCCTCCCCCCCCCCTCCCGCCGAAATTTTTACATACTATATGTGTAGTTTACACACACGAAGATACACACAGAAGGGTAATCAGCCCCCCCCCCCCCCACGCCCCTACCACCCTTACAAATAAAAGCTACTAGCTATGCCCTTGGCTGTGCTCTAAGTACTTTTAGATCATTAACGCCATACGCACACCAGCGGGAAGTCATCCTTCCTTTAAGGTGGCTAAAAAAGGTAGCGTGGCACCCATCCTTGGTGATTCGATGTCAAACTGCACAAACCGTCAAAATTTTTTAGAGAAACCATTGTTGTCTGCCTGCGAGGTTGTTTAGCAGAAAGGACAAACAATCCACGTAACCATCGCTTGAAACTCTGCAATACATTCCTAATACTCCATAAAGTTCGCAGTGGTTTGTCGTAACCTGCCCACTTTCACTTAACTTTGGGAGGATACCTTTTGTTTTGATGGCAGGGCATGGAGCGAAGGTTCCATTGCCACCTAACTCCATATGAATTGCATACATTATCAAAATGTGTCACATGACTGGTTGTAGTGGAGGCCTTAAGCAGCACTAATTGACACTCGGGCACTAAAACCTGCTCGAAATCATTTGGAATGCCCATCGGTGCATGAAGATTACAGAGAGCTCACATAATTAGTTGCATTTCTTATTCCAAGCTTCTTGAAAATTATGTTGTAGACCAGTGGTCGGCAACCTGCGGCCCACGTGACAGTATTATGCAGCCCCGGCACAAAGTCCGATCCCCCCTCCTCCTTGTGACTTCCTATCTGAAGGCCGATATGGCAGTTTAGATCGCAAATGGGGTTGACAGAAAAAAAAGAAAAATAAACATGATTTCTATTCCAGTTTTGTGCATTATTGTCAATACGCCGAATTTTTTCTCTGCCTGCAAAGCACCCCACCCCGCCTTGCCTTGCCGTGCGGCCTCCGTCGTGTCAGTTTCATGCCAACTCGGCACTCCGCCTGAAAGGTTCTCTACCCCTGTTGTAGACCATTGTAGTGTCACACAACACACATAAGACACTAGTTCAGTTCAGCCGACTCGAAGGCTGTGCTACTGCAAAGACTGAACAAATCTGAAGTACAGCAGAGAAAATCGGATACAGGAGCAGCAGAGATGCATCCTGAGTGCTACATAAACAGTCAACTGGAAACCTATACCGAAATACGGATTACTATTTCGTGTTGGTCCTCTCTGATTGACCATTTCGAAATATGTCAGGACCCCTTGCACAGAAAGTGCCGGCTACGCGAAGCGTGACGACAGGAAGCAAACATAATAGTAGTATTCCGTATTCCACGGTACACTATAGGCCCTCTGATGCTAAGGGCTTCCAAAAGAAGAGGTGATGGAAGATCATGCTACAACTTCCTAAGCAGGTAAACAAGCAGTAAGGCACAAGATTGGTCCCATCACCATGTAGTGACAGTAGATTTAATGTTTTGTACAAATGTAATGTTAACAAATTTTCTTTATTTAAACAGCGATTCAGAAGGCAAAGAGAAAGGGATGAGAGCAACAATGTACATAAAACTTCAATTGTTTCATGTGAATTTCTGCTCTGTAAGCCTCTCTATCAACAGTGGTAGACACATGTTCAATACACTTGTCCACACATAAGTGAGACAACTGCCAATCACGCCGATCAATAATTAATTAATCATATTGAATAAAAACATGATGTTCCTTCATAAGGCAATAGATTTTCTCTATCAAGTACAAGCAATCAATTAAATATTTTACATTTATTTATACTTTACTATTACTAAATGACACGGCTGTGTATAATACATGCATTTGTATAAATACAAGAGTGCATAACAACGTATACATATAAATCTAAACATGTGTACACAAGCTTTATCATAAAATGGGAAGAAAAATGGCCCCATAGGACAAGGAGCCACACTCACTGAAGAAACAGCAAAATGACTCATACTGCACCTATGCCAGCATCTGAGAGAAGATGCCAGTCACAATCACCAATTCATGCCTCAATTTATACAGCTGCAAATCAGCCAATACCGATTTGGAGTCATGACTAAAGTAACCGACAACGCATTTCGCGTTCAAAGAACTACTTGCTGATGTAAAGGGTGCCTGCAATTTTCGTAGCTTTTTTCAATCCCATCAAGAGAAACACGTTAAGGCACAGAGTTAACAAACATTACAACAGTAAATAAAAAGGCACTTGCACCACAAATGTGTTGGGAAATCAGTTATTTGAGCATGTTCGTGCACATGAAATGGAAGACTGTGATTGCAGTTGCTGATGCCGTTGACAGCTACTGTTTCTTCCCAGGAGTGCAGTCATGAATGTAAGGCACGCGGGTATCAGTTCTCACAAGAAAAACGAAGCATACAACTTATCACAGAGTGCAACAATGCACTGAAAATATACACATAGGTTCGCTCATTGAAGGCACTTGCAAATTGTGCTGAAAGCAAACCCTTATTAGTATATACATACGTGGTAAGATGAAAAAAGTTCATGGAAGCACCTTTTCCTAGAAGCAGCTCAAATTACCAGACTAGAAAAAAAGATGCAAAGACCTGGAGGAAGCAAGGACACTCAACATCACGTTGCTAATAAGCAGTACTGTACACCTTATTGTGGTGGTGGTCTGCTACCCACCATAGTGGCAGCTAGAGTTCAGACACAAGCTGCACGAGAAAGAACAGCTAAACAACCAACAAAGCACAGTAGATGCCAAACAATATGCTCCAAGGGACACAAGAAAAGTGCTTACACAATTTCCTATAGTGCCATGCTAAAGATGCATGAGAATCTCTTGAATAATCACAAAGCACACACTCAAATGACGAAGTTAAGCACTCTCAAACAGAGGTGCATTGTTCAGTGGCCTCAGTGGTGCGGCACATGCAGTGAGTGACCAGCGTGCACAATTAAAAACATTGAGGTGAAATGCATTCACATAAGCAATCTCTACAACTGTCCAGAAGGCCAACGTGATTTTAAATGGTTGGCCAAGCGTCCAATCATCGCATTGTAGATCCAGTGGAAACCACGGGATGCTAGACTGAAGGACTTGTGTTGTAATGAATGAAATGAAAAAGTGAGCACATTAATGGAATGTGACTGGAAGCCCCAAGCACACTATCAGAGTCCTTGGCAGAGGACTCTGGTCATGCGAGATGAGAATCTTAACAAGCATGACAGCTGCTGCCAGACGGTAAGCTCAGCTCACGTCAGCACTGTAGCTACAGGAGCATCACTTGGTTATGACAATAACTGCTTCACGTAACGTAGACAACACATGACAATGCGTGCAATTACATTGCTAATCCTCGGCATTTCCAATAGTTTCTGACAAGGTGGGCTCCATTTTGATAAGGTAACTAAATGCCCATGAATCAGTACAATGTCCTTGGCCTAACGTACCACAAGTATTAAAAAGTGAAAACACCCATCACAGGTAGCAAGCTCCTCTCAAGGCTCAATAAATACATCTTGCTACCACCCACAGTAGTTCATTCATCACCATGTCTAGAACAAATGCCAGTTCATTGTGAGCACACTCAAAAGACGTCCTTCCTGCTAGAAGTCACTAGTTCAGAGGGTGATATGGGTAAGACACTGCTTTCCGGAAAGTTAATCTTCAACTCTATGCTGGCATAGCTATGCAAAATTAAGTTGTATTCGCTATGCGCTTAACAGCAATTTTATAGCAGAATGCCAGCACATATACAGAGCAACACTGATTTCATTATGCACTTGGTTCAAACAGTACCAAGATTCAAATCGTTACTAGTGGCGCTGTCGACACAGAACCAATTCACCAGCATTAGCATTCACAGATTTTGGGTATTCAGCCAGAGCGTGACACAAAGTGCAAGCTCCTTTAGACAAGGGCATTTCACGTCTTTCACATGCTTTAGCATTCTTGCAACTGCTTAGAAGCACATTACAGCACCAACACAGTGCCATTTCTAAAACTGAACAAGAGTCTCATAGCAAACCTGCTTTGTTGAAACATTATTTACATGCATTCTTCAATTCCAGTATGTCTATCTGCATCTCTGTCTTTGCTACGTCTTCCATCAATTTATCCTTTCCCATAATTTGCTCTCGAAGAATGCCTAAACAGATCAATAAGGCACAGCTGCACCCAGTATGAACACGCACATGCACAGTTAAACATTCTGGTGAACTGCAACGGTTTTCCTTATGTCTGATAAAGCATGAAAAAAGCTTCCTTCAAGTTTGGTACAGGAAGATAAAGAGCGTACCCTGTTTCTGTACTTCTAGGCAGTTGCAAACTTCTACCGCGGCTTATACAGAAGACCACGTAGCAAGTCCTCCTACGTCCCCATGCCACGCACGGGAACCAAGCGCGTTTGCTGACGGAGCGAGCGCAAAGTAATCACTTTGGGCTGCCGCTTGGATTGAAAAGGTGTTAATAAGTTCCGTGTTG